>NC_136344.1:3776740-3826100 GCF_964198595.1 Lampetra fluviatilis | reverse complement strand
AAGCAATACATATTAAACATAATAAAATTTTATGTTTTATTTTTATTAATTTTTTTATTCTTTTTTTATTATGTTTCATTTTTATTATTTTAATTAAATAATTAAAATAAAACATCATAAAATACAATTCTCACGACCTTTCGGCCACAACGCAAGCAGCCGTCCCCTCAGGTGGAGAACAGCGTCTGTCGGGGAGACAGCGTCTGAATTCAGACGCTGTCTTCCCTACGTGACTTTACCGAAAGAACCAAGAAGATGAATCCCTGCAGTCACGAAAGCTTTAAATCGAACCAAATACTACTAAAGCCCCCGCACCCCTCCGTGTTTCCTTTAAAAGACTGCTGGGGCAAGTGGTGGAGCGTGAGGCCGGGGTGGTGTGGCCGGCACCACGCACCCCGCGTGGCGACGATTACTACGCACCGGGGTATGCATTTGAGGCTGAGTCGACCTAGGGGAGGCCCCAGGACCGGTTCAAATAATCGTCACCGCTGTTGGTTGCCCTGAGCGGGAATCAAACACTCGGGGTTGACGATTCGTAGCGCGGTAACCGCTCAACTACTGCTGTACACACACTTGTACCAGAGGTCGCAACCGGGTACCCGATACCCGTGCCCTACCCGATACCCGTACCCTACCCGATACCCGTACCCTACCCGATACCCGTACCCTACCCGATACCCGGCTACCCGTACCCGGCCGGGTACGGGTAGCCGTTTGCGACCCTGGTGCGGCCGGGTACGGGTACGGGTAGGCCGTGAGTCACTGGTGAGTCACCGTGATTGTCACTCATTTCCCAACGTCTTGTCTCTTCTCACAATTCAAGTTCCTAGAATCAACCCACCCGCGCCTGCAACGTGGCTTCATCCCAGAGGTCGCAATCGGGTACCCGATACCCGTACTCTACCCGATAACCGGCTGGGTACGGGTAGGGTACGGGTACGGCCGGGTACGGGTACCCGTTTGCGACCCTGGTGCGGCCGGGTACGGGTACGGGTAAGGAATCAAAACCCGTTTGCGACCTCTGACACGTACACACACGCACACACATACAAAGGTCCCCCGCGTAGCCCTAACAGACTGTTGAGGCAAGTGCTGTCAAGCGAGGACCTGCGAAGACCAAGCCTGGCTGCCTGCCTTTGCCTCCCCCTCGTGGTGATGTTGACACATTGCACCAGGTACTTATTGCAGCCCCCAGGACCAGTTTAAATCATCGTAGCCGTGTTGGCCGTGAGCAGGCATCCAACTCGGGTGACAGCCGGGTTTGCAGCGCGGCACGAGCCACTGCGCCATCGCTCCCCACTGAAACACACACCCCCTCACCCACCCACACCCTCACCCACCCACCCAATCATTCACCCAGACACCCCCTCACCCACCCACCCACCCAATCACTCACCCACCCACCCCCTCACCCACCCACACACACACAATCAGTCAGTCACCCACACACCCAACCAGTCACCCACTCACCCAATCACTCACCCAATCACTCACCCAATCACTCACCCAATCACTCACCCAATCACTCACCCAATCACTCACCCACCCACCCAATCACCCACCCACCCAATCAGTCACTCATCCACCCAATTAGTCACCCACCCACCCAATCAGTCAGTCAGTCAGTCACCCACCCAATCAGTCAGTCAGTCACCCACCCACCCAATCAGTCAGTCAGTCAGCCACCCACCCAATCAGTCAGCCACCCACCCACCCAATCAGTCACCCACCCACCCAATTAGTCACCCATCCACCCACACACCCAATCACTCACCCACCCACCCACACACCCAATCACTCGCCCACCCACCCAATCAATCACTCACCCACCCAAACAGTCACCCACACACCCAATCAATCACTCATCCACCCACACACTCAATCACTCGCCCACCCACCCAATCACTTTCGCCACTCACCGTTAAAGCACTGGATCCACTTTCTCCTCTCGTCGCGCTGACCCCCGACATCGAACATGCTGCACCACACGGGGGGGGGAGAGGGGGGTGGGGGGTGAGACCGGTGCGCTCACCACGCGCTCACCACGCGCTCACCACGCGCTCACCACGCGCTCACCACGCGCTCACTCACGACGTTGTTGATGATCCTGCCGATGATGATGCTGCTGCTGATGTCGCAATGATGATGATGCTGCTGCTGACGATGATGATGACAATGATGACGATGATGATGCAGCAATGATAATGATGGTGATGCTGATGATGATGACGATGATGACGATGATGACGCAATGATGATTATGGTGATGCTACTGATGATGACGATGACGACAATGATGACAATGATGATGATGACAATGATGACGACGATGATGATGCCGCAATGATGATTATGGCGATGCTGCTGATGATGATGACAATGATGACAATGATGACGATGATGACGGTGATTACGATGATTATGGTGATGCTACTGATGACGACAATGATGACGACGACAACGATGACGACAACGACGACAACGACGACAACGACGACGCCACAATGAGGATGATGGTGATGCTGATGATGATGATGACCACGATGATGATGACGGTGATGCTACTGATGATGATGATGACGACGATGATGATGACGGTGATGACGACGACAACGACGATGACGACACCACAATGATGATGATGATGATGCTGCTGCTGCTGATGATGGATTGGCTCCCGTGCGGCACTCACTGAAAGTTCACTTTGTCCACCTGAAACCTCGTCTCAAAGATCCCCGAGGTGAGAACTCGGCACCGTAGGAGGTCCTGGCAGCCACAGACGCCACTGTTACCATGGTGACCGGCTGATCACCACCATCATCATCATCATGATCTTCATCACCGCCATCATCATCACCACCACTCACTCAGCAGAACAGGGGGAGATCACACAAACTCCACTCACTCACTCTGTAGAACAGGGGCAGATCACACAAACACCACTCACTCACTCTGTAGAACAGGGGGAGATCACACAAACTCCACTCACTCACTCTGCAGAACAGGGGGAGATCACACAAACTCCACTCACTCACTCTGTAGAACAGGGGGAGATCACACAAACTCCACTCACTCACTCAGCAGAACAGGGGGAGATCACACAAACTCCACTCACTCACTCTGCAGAACAGGGGGAGATCACACAAACTCCACTCACTCACTCTGTAGAACAGGGGGAGATCACACAAACTCCACTCACTCACTCTGTAGAACAGGGGGAGATCACACAAACTCCACTCACTCACTCTGCAGAACAGGGGGAGATCACACAAACTCCACTCACTCACTCTGTAGAACAGGGGGAGATCACACAAACTCCACTCACTCACTCTGTAGAACAGGGGGAGATCACACAAACTCCACTCACTCACTCTGCAGAACAGGGGGAGATCACACAAACTCCACTCACTCATTCTGTAGAACAGGGGGAGATCACACAAACTCCACTCACTCACTCTGTAGAACAGGGGGAGATCACACAAACGCCACTCACTCACTCTGTAGAACAGGGGGAGATCACACAAACTCCACTCACTCTGTAGAACAGGGGGAGATCACACAAACTCCACTCACTCACTTTGTAGAACAGGGGGAGATCACACAAACTCCACTCACTCACTCTGTAGAACAGGAGGAGATCATACAAACTCCACTCACTCACTCTGTAGAACAGGGGGAGATCACACAAACTCCACTCACTCACTCTGTAGAACAGGGGGAGATCACACAAACTCCACTCACTCACTCTGTAGAACAGGGGGAGATCACACAAACTCCACTCACTCACTCTGTAGAACAGGGGGAGATCACACAAACTCCACTCACTCACTCTGTAGAACAGGGGGAGATCACACAAACTCCACTCACTCTGTAGAACAGGGGGAGATCACACAAACTCCACTCACTCTGTAGAACAGGGGGAGATCATACAAACTCCACTCACTCTGTAGAACAGGGGGAGATCACGCAAACTGCACTCACTCACTCTGTAGAACAGGGGGAGATCACGCAAACTCCACTCACTCACTCTGTAGAACAGGGGGAGATCACACAAACTCCACTCACTCACTCTGTAGAACAGGGGGAGATCACACAAACTCCACTCACTCACTCTGTAGAACAGGGGGAGATCACACAAACTCCACTCACTCACTCTGTAGAACAGGGGGAGATCACACAAACTCCACTCGCTCACTCTGTAGAACAGGGGGAGATCACACAAACTCCACTCACTCACTCTGTAGAACAGGGGGAGATCACACAAACTCCACTCACTCACTCTGTAGAACAGGGGGAGATCACACAAACTCCACTCACTCACTCTGTAGAACAGGGGGAGATCACACAAACTCCACTCACTCACTCTGTAGAACAGGGGGAGATCACACAAACTCCACTCACTCACTCTGTAGAACAGGGGGAGATCACACAAACTCCACTCACTCACTCTGTAGAACAGGGGGAGATCACACAAACTCCACTCACTCACTCTGTAGAACAGGGGGAGATCACACAAACTCCACTCACTCACTCTGTAGAACAGGGGGAGATCACACAAACTCCACTCACTCACTCTGTAGAACAGGGGGAGATCACACAAACTCCACTCACTCACTCTGTAGAACAGGGGGAGATCACACAAACTCCACTCACTCTGTAGAACAGGGGGAGATCACACAAACTCCACTCACTCTGTAGAACAGGGGGAGATCACGCAAACTCCACTCACTCACTCTGTAGAACAGGGGGAGATCACGCAAACTCCACTCACTCACTCTGTAGAACAGGGGGAGATCACACAAACTCCACTCACTCACTCTGTAGAACAGGGGGAGATCACACAAACTCCACTCGCTCACTCTGTAGAACAGGGGGAGATCACACAAACTCCACTCACTCACTGTAGAACAGGGGGAGATCACACAAACTCCACTCACTCACTCTGTAGAACAGGGGGAGATCACACAAACTCCACTCACTCACTCACTCACTCTGTAGAACAGGGGGAGATCACACAAACTCCACTCACTCACTCTGTAGAACAGGGGGAGATCACACAAACTCCACTCACTCACTCTGTAGAACAGGGGGAGATCACACAAACTCCACTCACTCACTCTGTAGAACAGGGGGAGATCACACAAACTCCACTCACTCACTCTGTAGAACAGGGGGAGATCACACAAACTCCACTCACTCACTCTGTAGAACAGGGGGAGATCACAAAAACTCCACTCACTCACTCTGTAGAACAGGGGGAGATCACACAAACTCCACTCACTCACTCTGTAGAACAGGGGGAGATCACACAAACTCCACTCACTCACTCACTCTGTAGAACAGGGGGAGATCACACAAACTCCACTCACTCACTCTGTAGAACAGGGGGAGATCACACAAACTCCACTCACTCACTCTGTAGAACAGGGGGAGATCACACAAACTCCACTCACTCACTCTGTAGAACAGGGGGAGATCACACAAACTCCACTCACTCACTCTGTAGAACAGGGGGAGATCACACAAACTCCACTCACTCACTCTGTAGAACAGGGGGAGATCACACAAACTCCACTCACTCACTCTGTAGAACAGGGGGAGATCACACAAACTCCACTCACTCTGTAGAACAGGGGGAGATCACACAAACTCCACTCACTCTGTAGAACAGGGGGAGATCATACAAACTCCACTCACTCTGTAGAACAGGGGGAGATCACGCAAACTGCACTCACTCACTCTGTAGAACAGGGGGAGATCACGCAAACTCCACTCACTCACTCTGTAGAACAGGGGGAGATCACACAAACTCCACTCACTCACTCTGTAGAACAGGGGGAGATCACACAAACTCCACTCACTCACTCTGTAGAACAGGGGGAGATCACACAAACTCCACTCACTCACTCTGTAGAACAGGGGGAGATCACACAAACTCCACTCGCTCACTCTGTAGAACAGGGGGAGATCACACAAACTCCACTCACTCACTCTGTAGAACAGGGGGAGATCACACAAACTCCACTCACTCACTCTGTAGAACAGGGGGAGATCACACAAACTCCACTCACTCACTCTGTAGAACAGGGGGAGATCACACAAACTCCACTCACTCACTCTGTAGAACAGGGGGAGATCACACAAACTCCACTCACTCACTCTGTAGAACAGGGGGAGATCACACAAACTCCACTCACTCACTCTGTAGAACAGGGGGAGATCACACAAACTCCACTCACTCACTCTGTAGAACAGGGGGAGATCACACAAACTCCACTCACTCACTCTGTAGAACAGGGGGAGATCACACAAACTCCACTCACTCACTCTGTAGAACAGGGGGAGATCACACAAACTCCACTCACTCACTCTGTAGAACAGGGGGAGATCACACAAACTCCACTCACTCTGTAGAACAGGGGGAGATCACACAAACTCCACTCACTCTGTAGAACAGGGGGAGATCACGCAAACTCCACTCACTCACTCTGTAGAACAGGGGGAGATCACGCAAACTCCACTCACTCACTCTGTAGAACAGGGGGAGATCACACAAACTCCACTCACTCACTCTGTAGAACAGGGGGAGATCACACAAACTCCACTCGCTCACTCTGTAGAACAGGGGGAGATCACACAAACTCCACTCACTCACTGTAGAACAGGGGGAGATCACACAAACTCCACTCACTCACTCTGTAGAACAGGGGGAGATCACACAAACTCCACTCACTCACTCACTCTGTAGAACAGGGGGAGATCACACAAACTCCACTCACTCACTCTGTAGAACAGGGGGAGATCACACAAACTCCACTCACTCACTCTGTAGAACAGGGGGAGATCACACAAACTCCACTCACTCACTCTGTAGAACAGGGGGAGATCACACAAACTCCACTCACTCACTCTGTAGAACAGGGGGAGATCACACAAACTCCACTCACTCACTCTGTAGAACAGGGGGAGATCACAAAAACTCCACTCACTCACTCTGTAGAACAGGGGGAGATCACACAAACTCCACTCACTCACTCTGTAGAACAGGGGGAGATCACACAAACTCCACTCACTCACTCACTCTGTAGAACAGGGGGAGATCACACAAACTCCACTCACTCACTCTGTAGAACAGGGGGAGATCACACAAACTCCACTCACTCACTCTGTAGAACAGGGGGAGATCACACAAACTCCACTCACTCACTCTGTAGAACAGGGGGAGATCACACAAACTCCACTCACTCACTCTGTAGAACAGGGGGAGATCACACAAACTCCACTCACTCACTCTGTAGAACAGGGGGAGATCACACAAACTCCACTCACTCACTCTGTAGAACAGGGGGAGATCACACAAACTCCACTCACTCACTCTGTAGAACAGGGGGAGATCACACAAACTCCACTCACTCACTCTGTAGAACAGGGGGAGATCACACAAACTCCACTCACTCACTCTGTAGAACAGGGGGAGATCACACAAACTCCACTCACTCTGTAGAACAGGGGGAGATCAAACAAACTCCACTCACTCTGTAGAACAGGGGGAGATCACGCAAACTCCACTCACTCACTCTGTAGAACAGGGGGAGATCACGCAAACTCCACTCACTCACTCTGTAGAACAGGGGGAGATCACACAAACTCCACTCACTCACTCTGTAGAACAGGGGGAGATCACACAAACTCCACTCGCTCACTCTGTAGAACAGGGGGAGATCACACAAACTCCACTCACTCACTCTGTAGAACAGGGGGAGATCACACAAACTCCACTCACTCACTCTGTAGAACAGGGGGAGATCACACAAACTCCACTCACTCACTCACTCACTCTGTAGAACAGGGGGAGATCACACAAACTCCACTCACTCACTCTGTAGAACAGGGGGAGATCACACAAACTCCACTCACTCACTCTGTAGAACAGGGGGAGATCACACAAACTCCACTCACTCACTCTGTAGAACAGGGGGAGATCACACAAACTCCACTCACTCACTCTGTAGAACAGGGGGAGATCACACAAACTCCATTCACTCACTCTGTAGAACAGGGGGAGATCACACAAACTCCACTCACTCACTCTGTAGAACAGGGGGAGATCACACAAACTCCACTCACTCACTCTGTAGAACAGGGGGAGATCACACAAACTCCACTCACTCTGTAGAACAGGGGGAGATCATACAAACTCCACTCACTCTGTAGAACAGGGGGAGATTACACAAACTCCACTCACTCACTCTGTAGAACAGGGGGAGATCACACAAACTCCACTCACTCTGTAGAACAGGGGGAGATCACACAAACTCCACTCACTCACTCTGTAGAACAGGGGGAGATCACACAAACTCCACTCACTCACTCTGTAGAACAGGGGGAGATCACACAAACTCCACTCGCTCACTCTGTAGAACAGGGGGAGATCACACAAACTCCACTCACTCTGTAGAACAGGGGGAGATCACACAAACTCCACTCACTCTGTAGAACAGGGGGAGATCACACAAACTCCACTCACTCACTCTGTAGAACAGGGGCAGATCACACAAACTCCACTCACTCACTCTGTAGAACAGGGGGAGATCACACAAACTCCACTCACTCACTCTGTAGAACAGGGGGAGATCACACAAACTCCACTCACTCACTCTGCAGAACAGGGGGAGATCACACAAACTCCACTCACTCACTCTGTAGAACAGGGGGAGATCACACAAACTCCACTCACTCACTCTGTAGAACAGGGGGAGATCACACAAACTCCACTCACTCACTCTGTAGAACAGGGGGAGATCACACAAACTCCACTCACTCACTCTGTAGAACAGGGGGAGATCACACAAACTCCACTCACTCACTCTGTAGAACAGGGGGAGATCACACAAACACCACTCACTCACTCTGTAGAACAGGGGGAGATCATACAAACTCCACTCACTCATTCTGTAGAACAGGGGGAGATTACACAAACTCCACTCACTCACTCTGTAGAACAGGGGGAGATCACACAAACTCCACTCACTCACTTTGTAGAACAGGGGGAGATCACACAAACTCCACTCACTCACTCTGTAGAACAGGGGGAGATCATACAAACTCCACTCACTCACTCTGTAGAACAGGGGGAGATCACACAAACTCCACTCACTCACTCTGTAGAACAGGGGGAGATCACACAAACTCCACTCACTCACTCTGTAGAACAGGGGGAGATCACACAAACTCCACTCACTCACTCTGTAGAACAGGGGGAGATCACACAAACTCCACTCACTCACTCTGTAGAACAGGGGGAGATCACACAAACTCCACTCACTCTGTAGAACAGGGGGAGATCACACAAACTCCACTCACTCTGTAGAACAGGGGGAGATCACGCAAACTCCACTCACTCACTCTGTAGAACAGGGGGAGATCACGCAAACTCCACTCACTCACTCTGTAGAACAGGGGGAGATCACACAAACTCCACTCACTCACTCTGTAGAACAGGGGGAGATCACACAAACTCCACTCACTCACTCTGTAGAACAGGGGGAGATCACACAAACTCCACTCACTCACTCTGTAGAACAGGGGGAGATCACACAAACTCCACTCACTCACTCTGTAGAACAGGGGGAGATCACACAAACTCCACTCACTCACTCACTCTGTAGAACAGGGGGAGATCACACAAACTCCACTCACTCACTCTGTAGAACAGGGGGAGATCACACAAACTCCACTCACTCACTCTGTAGAACAGGGGGAGATCACACAAACTCCACTCACTCACTCTGTAGAACAGGGGGAGATCACACAAACTCCACTCACTCACTCAGTAGAACAGGGGGAGATCACACAAACTCCACTCACTCACTCTGTAGAACAGGGGGAGATCACACAAACTCCACTCACTCACTCTGTAGAACAGGGGGAGATCACACAAACTCCACTCACTCTGTAGAACAGGGGGAGATCATACAAACTCCACTCACTCACTCTGTAGAACAGGGGGAGATTACACAAACTCCACTCACTCACTCTGTAGAACAGGGGGAGATCACACAAACTCCACTCACTCACTCTGTAGAACAGGGGGAGATCACACAAACTCCACTCACTCACTCTGTAGAACATGGGGAGATCACACAAACTCCACTCACTCACTCTGTAGAACAGGGGGAGATCACACAAACTCCACTCGCTCACTCTGTAGAACAGGGGGAGATCACACAAACTCCACTCGCTCACTCTGTAGAACAGGGGGAGATCACACAAACTCCACTCACTCACTCTGTAGAACAGGGGGAGATCACGCAAACTGCACTCACTCACTCTGTAGAACAGGGGGAGATCACGCAAACTCCATTCACTCACTCTGTAGAACAGGGGGAGATCACACAAACTCCACTCACTCACTCTGTAGAACAGGGGGAGATCACACAAACTCCACTCACTCACTCTGTAGAACAGGGGGAGATCACACAAACTCCACTCACTCTGTAGAACAGGGGGAGATCATACAAACTCCACTCACTCTGTAGAACAGGGGGAGATTACACAAACTCCACTCACTCACTCTGTAGAACAGGGGGAGATCACACAAACTCCACTCACTCACTCTGTAGAACAGGGGCAGATCACACAAACTCCACTCACTCACTCTGTAGAACAGGGGGAGATCACACAAACTCCACTCACTCACTCTGTAGAACAGGGGGAGATCACACAAACTCCACTCACTCACTCTGCAGAACAGGGGGAGATCACACAAACTCCACTCACTCACTCTGTAGAACAGGGGGAGATCACACAAACTCCACTCACTCACTCTGTAGAACAGGGGGAGATCACACAAACTCCACTCACTCACTCTGTAGAACAGGGGGAGATCACACAAACTCCACTCACTCACTCTGTAGAACAGGGGGAGATCACACAAACTCCACTCACTCACTCTGTAGAACAGGGGGAGATCACACAAACACCACTCACTCACTCTGTAGAACAGGGGGAGATCATACAAACTCCACTCACTCATTCTGTAGAACAGGGGGAGATTACACAAACTCCACTCACTCACTCTGTAGAACAGGGGGAGATCACACAAACTCCACTCACTCACTTTGTAGAACAGGGGGAGATCACACAAACTCCACTCACTCACTCTGTAGAACAGGGGGAGATCATACAAACTCCACTCACTCACTCTGTAGAACAGGGGGAGATCACACAAACTCCACTCACTCACTCTGTAGAACAGGGGGAGATCACACAAACTCCACTCACTCACTCTGTAGAACAGGGGGAGATCACACAAACTCCACTCACTCACTCTGTAGAACAGGGGGAGATCACACAAACTCCACTCACTCACTCTGTAGAACAGGGGGAGATCACACAAACTCCACTCACTCTGTAGAACAGGGGGAGATCACACAAACTCCACTCACTCTGTAGAACAGGGGGAGATCACGCAAACTCCACTCACTCACTCTGTAGAACAGGGGGAGATCACGCAAACTCCACTCACTCACTCTGTAGAACAGGGGGAGATCACACAAACTCCACTCACTCACTCTGTAGAACAGGGGGAGATCACACAAACTCCACTCACTCACTCTGTAGAACAGGGGGAGATCACACAAACTCCACTCACTCACTCTGTAGAACAGGGGGAGATCACACAAACTCCACTCACTCACTCTGTAGAACAGGGGGAGATCACACAAACTCCACTCACTCACTCACTCTGTAGAACAGGGGGAGATCACACAAACTCCACTCACTCACTCTGTAGAACAGGGGGAGATCACACAAACTCCACTCACTCACTCTGTAGAACAGGGGGAGATCACACAAACTCCACTCACTCACTCTGTAGAACAGGGGGAGATCACACAAACTCCACTCACTCACTCAGTAGAACAGGGGGAGATCACACAAACTCCACTCACTCACTCTGTAGAACAGGGGGAGATCACACAAACTCCACTCACTCACTCTGTAGAACAGGGGGAGATCACACAAACTCCACTCACTCACTCTGTAGAACATGGGGAGATCACACAAACTCCACTCACTCACTCTGTAGAACAGGGGGAGATCACACAAACTCCACTCGCTCACTCTGTAGAACAGGGGGAGATCACACAAACTCCACTCGCTCACTCTGTAGAACAGGGGGAGATCACACAAACTCCACTCACTCTGTAGAACAGGGGGAGATCATACAAACTCCACTCACTCTGTAGAACAGGGGGAGATCACACAAACTCCACTCACTCACTCTGTAGAACAGGGGGAGATCACACAAACTCCACTCACTCTGTAGAACAGGGGGAGATCACACAAACTCCACTCACTCACTCTGTAGAACAGGGGGAGATCACACAAACTCCACTCACTCACTCTGTAGAACAGGGGGAGATTACACAAACTCCACTCACTCACTCTGTAGAACAGGGGGAGATCACACAAACTCCACTCACTCACTCTGTAGAACAGGGGGAGATCACACAAACTCCACTCGCTCACTCTGTAGAACAGGGGGAGATCACACAAACTCCACTCGCTCACTCTGTAGAACAGGGGGAGATCACACAAACTCCACTCACTCTGTAGAACAGGGGGAGATCACACAAACTCCACTCACTCTGTAGAACAGGGGGAGATCACACAAACTCCACTCACTCTGTAGAACAGGGGGAGATCACACAAACTCCACTCACTCTGTAGAACAGGGGGAGATCACACAAACTCCACTCGCTCACTCTGTAGAACAGGGGGAGATCACACAAACTCCACTCACTCTGTAGAACAGGGGGAGATCACACAAACTCCACTCACTCTGTAGAACAGGGGGAGATCACACAAACTCCACTCGCTCACTCTGTAGAACAGGGGGAGATCACACAAACTCCACTCACTCTGTAGAACAGGGGGAGATCATACAAACTCCACTCACTCTGTAGAACAGGGGGAGAACACACAAACTCCTCACGAATCGAACCACGAGAGCTCCATGTGTTTTTCTTTGTGTTGATGCGGATGCGGTGGGTGGTGTTAGGCTGGGTGGTGGAACAGCTGACCTGGTCTGTCGGGGTGTAGTCCGACTGCTTCACAATGTCAATTCTGTCGAGGAAACTGACACACGCACGGCACGCACACACACACACACACGCACGCACGCACACACACACACACGCACACGACACGCACACACACAACACACACAACACGCACGACACGCACACACACAACACACACAACACACGCACGCACACAACACGCATGACACGCACACACACACACACGCACGAACGCACACACGCACACACACGCACGCACACACACACACACACACGACACGCACACGCACACAACACACACACACGCACACACACGCACACGCATTACACGCACGCAGCGTCAACAAGCCCACCCCCGACACACCGGCCCAGCAAGCGAGCCTCGCGACACCGTTGCACAATACGGATCGACGAATCCTCAACGATTAACTAAACTATTCATCATCACAAAGGACAGCTCGACGAAGCGGCTTGCCATCACGTGGACATTCAAAGCAGCCACACACCCGAAACGCCACGTCGATTGTCAATGTGCAGCGAAATAACCCGAGGACGACGGTGAGAGACACGCAAAATCCAAATATACAGCAGCTGGCGTCAGGGTCGGGATCGAACCCACGACCTCCTGTACACCAGGCGAGGCGGTTAACATCTCTTAGCCACCGTGATGATGATGAGAGAGAGAGACACGCAAACTCCGAATATACAGCAGCAGGCGCCAGGGTCTGGATCGAACCCACGATCTCCTGTACACCAGGCGAGGCGGTTAACATCTCTTAGCCACCGTGATGATGATGAGAGAGAGAGACACGCAAACTCCGAATATACAGCAGCAGGCGCCAGGGTCTGGATCGAACCCACGATCTCCTGTACACCAGGCGAGGCGGTTAACATCTCTTAGCCACCGTGATGATGAGAGAGAGAGACACGCAAACTGCGAATATACAGCAGCAGCAGGCGCCAGGGTCGGGATCGAACCCACGATCTCCTGCATGGCCAGACGAGGTAGCTCACATCTGGCGAACGCGTCGCCCCGATATACATTCCATGCGCCACGGCGGTGGTGGCGGTGGTGGTGGTAGTGGTGGTGGTGGTGGTAGCAGTGGTGGTGGCGGTGGTAGCGACGGTGGTGGTAGTGGTGGTGGTGGTAGCGGTGGTGGCGGTGGTGGCGCTGGTGGTGGTAGTGGTGGTGGTAGTGGTAGCAGTGGTGGTGGTGGTGGTAGCGGTGGTGGCGTTGGAGGCGCTGGTGGTAGTGGTAGCGGTGATGGCGACTCTGCATGTGGCCCCCTGTGACCGCCCAGCGCTGCACTGTGGAGGAGGGCAGCAGCAGCAGCAGTAACAGCAGTAGAAGTAGTAACAGCAGCAGCAGCAGTAGTAACAGCAGCAGCAGCAGCAGTAACAGCAGCAGCAGCAGTAACAGCAGTAGAAGTAGTAACAGCAGCAGCAGCAGTAGTAACAGCAGCAGCAGCAGCAGTAACAGCAGCAGCAGCAGCAGTAACAGCAGCAGCAGCAGTAGTAACAGCAGCGGCAGCAGTAGTAACAGCAGCAGCAGCAGCAGTAACAGCAGCAGCAGCAGTAGTAACAGCAGCAGCAGCAGTAACAGCAGCAGCAGCAGCAGTAGTAACAGCAGCGGCAGCAGTAGTAACAGCAGCGGCAGCAGCAGTAACAGCAGCAGCAGCAGTAGTAACAACAGCAGCAGCAGCAGTAGCAGCAGCAGCAGCAGTAGTAACAGCAGCAGCAGCAGCAGTAACAGCAGCAGCAGCAGTAGTAACAGCAGCAGCAGCAGCAGCAGCAGTAACAGCAGCGGCAGCAGTAGTAACAGCAGCAGCAGCAGCAGTAGCAGCAGCAGCAGCAGCAGCAGCAGTAGTAACAGCAGCAGCAGCAGCAGCAGTAGTAACAGCAGCAGCAGCAGCAGCAGTAGCAGCAGCAGTAGTAACAGCAGTAGCAGTAGCAGCAGCAGCAGTAGCAGCAGCAGTAGTAACAGCAGCAGCAGCAGCAGTAGCAGCAGCAGCAGCAGTAGTAACAGCAGCAGCAGCAGCAGTAGCAGCAGCAGCAGTAGCAGCAGCAGTAGTAACAGCAGCAGCAGCAGCAGTAGCAGCAGCAGCAGCAGTAGTAACAGCAGCAGCAGCAGCAGTAACAGCAGCAGCAGCAGCAGCAGCAGCAGTAGCAGCAGCAGTAGTAACAGCAGCAGCAGCAGCAGTAGCAGCAGCAGCAGCAGTAGTAACAGCAGCAGCAGCAGCAGTAACAGCAGCAGCAGCAGCAGTAGCAGCAGCAGCAGTAGCAGTAACAGCAGCAGCAGCAGTAGTAACAGCAGCAGCAGCAGCAGTAACAGCAGCAGCAGCAGCAGTAACAGCAGCAGCAGCAGTAACAGCAGCGGCAGCAGCAGTAACAGCAGCAGCAGCAGCAGTAGTAACAGCAGCAGCAGCAGCAGTAACAGCAGCGGCAGCAGCAGTAACAGCAGCAGCAGCAGCAGTAACAGCAGCGGCAGCAGTAGTAACAGCAGCAGCAGCAGCAGTAACAGCAGCAGCAGCAGTAGCAGCAGCAGCAGTAGTAACAGCAGCAGCAGCAGTAGTAACAGCAGCGGCAGCAGTAGTAACAGCAGCAGCAGCAGCAGTAACAGTAGCAGCAGTAGCAGCAGCAACAGCAGCGGCAGCAGCAGCGGCGAGGGTTGCTGGTGGATCACACCCAGACGTTGCCCAACTCCCTCCGACCCCCGTGTGTGGGCGTCGAGGAGGAGCTCCACATCTCCGTGCAATCCGCCAAACCCCCTCGCTGCTGCCTCCACATCCGTGCCGCACAGACCACGTGCAGAGTAGCCAACATTCGCCGTCCGCGAGGATCTACGAAGGCCGGCACGGTGGCACACGAGGGGGTGGGGTGGCCAGCGCCACGCCCGGCCGCCTTTGTCTCCCCAGCGGCGATGTTTACTACGCGCCGCACCGGGAAAACTAATTTGAGGCTGGGTCCACCTAGGGGAGGGCCGATTCGGATGAGCGTCACCGGCGGTGTTGGCCGTGAGCGGGAATCGAACTCGGGTCGCCGGGTTCGTAGCGCGGCGTGGCGCTAACCACTACACAATGATTCACGCACGCACGCACACACACACTCACACTCGCTCGCATACACTCACACAATAAAAAGACAAAGATCCCCCGTGTAGCCTGTAACAGACTGTAGGGGCAAGTGCTGTTAGCGAGCGCCTATGAAGGCCGGCACGGTGGCACACGAGGGGGTGGGGTGGCCAGCGCCACGCCCGGCCACCTTTGTCTCCCCCAGAGGCGATGTTTACACACCGCACCAGGTAACTCATTTGAGGCCGAGTCGACCTAGGGGAGGGCCGATTCAGATGAGCGTCACCGGCGGTGGTGGCCGTGAGCGGGAATCGAACTCAGGTCGCCGGGTTCGTAGCGCGGCGCTGACCGTGACGACGACGCCGCCACCACCACCACGCACTGGGTGGGTCGTGGCAAAGGCGAGGGGTGAGCAGGGGGTGAGCAGGGGGTGAGCGGCGATGAGGGCGATGAGGGCGATGGGTGAGCGTTGACGAGAGGTGGTGAGGGTGGTGGTGATGACTGGGGATGGTGAGTGGGGGTGAGGATGGTGAGGGGGCGGGGGGCTGATGTGCCACGTGCCCGATTGCTCAGTCACAGCAAGCTGCTGCTGCTGCCTCCACTCAGCGGTTTGCGCGAGTGTGAGTGAGTGTGAGTGAGTGTGAGTGAGTGTGTGGGTGAGTGAGTGTGTGTGTGAGTGAGTGTGTGTGTGCGAGTGTGCGTGAGTGAGTGTGTGAGTGAGTGTGAGCGTGAGTGAGTGTGTGTGTGCGAGTGTGCGTGAGTGAGTGTGTGAGTGTGTGTGAGTGAGAGCGAGTGACTGTGAGCGAGTGAGTGAGCGTGTGTGAGTGAGATTGAGTGAGTGTTGCGCGAGTGTGCGCGAGTGAGAGTGAGTGAGAGCGAGTGAGAGCGAGTGAGTGAGTGTGTGAGCGAGTGAGTGTGTGAGCGAGTGAGTGAGCGTGTGTGAGTGAGATTGAGTGAGTGTGCGCGAGTCAGAGCGAGTGAGAGTGAGTGTGAGCGAGTGAGTGAGTGTGTGAGCGAGTGAGTGTGTGAGCGAGTGAGTGTGTGAGCGAGTGAGTGAGCGTGTGTGAGTGAGATTGAGTGAGTGTGCGCGAGTGAGAGCGAGTGAGAGCGAGTGAGTGTGTGAGCGAGTGAGTGTGTGAGCGAGTGAGAGCGAGTGAGAGCGAGTGAGTGTGTGAGCGAGTGCGAGTGAGTGAGCGAGCGAGCGTGCGTGTGTCCGAGTGTGTGCGAGTGTAAGTGAGTGTGTGTGTGTGAGTCCGAGTGTGTGCGTGCGTGTGTGTGTCCGAGTGTGTGCGAGTGTAAGCGAGTGTGTGTGAGTGAGTGCGAGTGTGTGCGTGCGTGTGTGTCCGAGTGTGTGCGAGTGTAAGCGAGTGTGTGTGAGTGAGTGCGAGTGTGTGCGTGCGTGTGTGTGTGTCCGAGTGTGTGCGAGTGTAAGCGAGTGTGTGTGAGTGAGTGCGAGTGTGTGCGTGCGTGTGTGAGTGTGTCCGAGTGTGTGCGAGTGTAAGTGAGTGTGTGCGTGTGTGAGTCCGAGTGTGTGCGTGCGTGTGTGTGTGTGTGCGAGTGTGCGCGAGTGAGAGCGAGTGAGAGCGAGTGAGTGTGTGAGCGAGTGAGTGTGTGAGCGAGTGAGTGTGTGAGCGAGTGTGAGTGAGTGAGCGAGCGAGCGTGCGTGTGTCCGAGTGTGTGCGAGTGTAAGTGAGTGTGTGTGTGAGTCCGAGTGTGTGCGTGCGTGTGTGAGTGTGTCCGAGTGTGTGCGAGTGTAAGTGAGTGTAAGTGAGTGTGTGTGTGCGAGTCCGAGTGTGTGCGAGTGTAAGTGTGTGTGTGTGTGAGTGAGTGCGAGTGTGTGCGAGTGTAAGTGAGTGTGTGTGTGTGAGTCCGAGTGTGTGCGTGCGTGTGTGAGTGTGTCCGAGTGTGTGCGAGTGTAAGTGTGTGTGTGTGTGTGTGAGTGAGTGAGTGCGAGTGTGTGTGAGTGTGTGTGTGTGAGTCCGAGTGTGTGCGAGTGTAAGTGTGTGTGTGAGTGCGAGTGTGTGCGTGCGTGTGTGAGTGTGTGTGTGTGAGTCCGAGTGTGTGCGTGAGTGGAGGGCCACTCACTACTGTGCACAGTCGATGAGCTGGTACTCGTTGGAGCGCTCGTAGCAAGCCCGCACCCCCTCGTCCTGCCACAGCGCCTTGGCATGCTGGTAGAACTCCTGCTCACACACGCACACACACACGCACACACACACACACACACGCACACACGCGCACACACACGCACGCACACGCACACACACGCACACACACGCACGCACACACACGCACGCACACACACGCACACGCACACACACGCACGCACGCACGCACGCACGCACACACGCACACACGCACACACGCACGCACACACACGCACACACACACGCACACACACGCACACACACGCACGCACACGCACGCACGCACACACGCGCGCACACACACACGCGCACACACACGCACACACGCACACACACGCACACACACACACGGGAGAGAGAGGGAGGGAGAGAGAATAGGGAGTGGTGCAGCGGTTAGCGCGCTGCCCTACGAACCCGGCGACCAGAGTTCGATTCCCGTTCATCCACGACCAACACCGGTGACGATTATCTGAACCGGTCATCGGCCTCCCCTAAGATGTTCATGTTTTTGTTCTTCTTGGTTCTTTCGGTAAAATCACGTAGAATGGAAATAATAAAATAATAAAAATAAAACATAATTAAATAATATAATAATATAATAAAATAAAATAATAAAATAATATGGTAATAGAATAAAATATATATTAAATAAAATATAAAAATCTATTATATTATTTTATTATGTTTTATTTGTATTATTTTATTATTTCCACTCTACGTGACTTTACCGAAAGAACCAAGAAGATGAATCCCTGCAGTCACGAAAGAAGCTTTAAATCGAAATTTTAGTTTTTTGTTCGTTGCGGTTGCACCCGATTCAAGAGCCGAATGGCTCACAGGGCTATACACCTAATACTTGAACTTGAACTTGACTCAGACTCAAACGAGTAGCTGGTGCCGTGTGTGGTAAACATCGCCACTGGGGAGACAAAGGCGGCCGGGCGTGGTGCTGGCCACCCACCCCCTTCGTGAGCCGTGCCGGCCTTCAGAGGTGCTTCCCAACAGCACTTGCCCCAACAGTCTGTGCAGGCTATACGGGGGGCGGGATCTTTGTCTTTGTACACGCGTGCGATTGTGCGCAAGCGTGCGCGCGAGTGTGTGTGTGCGAGTGTGTACATGCGTGTGCGAGTGAGTACGAGTGAGTGCGAGCGTGTGCCAGTATGTGCGAGTGTGTGCTAGCGAGTGCCAGCGTGTACGAGTGTGTGCGAGCGTGTACGAGTGTGTGCGAGCGTGTGCGAGCGAGTGCGAGCGTGTGCGAGCGTGTGCGAGCGTGTGCGAGCGTGTGCGAGCGTGTGCGAGCGTGTGCGAGCGTGTGCGAGCGTGTGCGAGCGTGTGCGAGCGTGTGCGAGCGTGTGCGAGCGTGTGCGAGCGTGTGCGAGCGTGTGCGAGCGAGTGCCAGCGTGTGCGAGCGTGTGAGTACGGTGAGTATGTGTGTGTGCCAACGCGTGCGAGCGTGTGAGCGTGTGTGTACGAGCGTGTGCGAGCGTGTGCGTGCGAGTGTGTGAGAGCGTGTGCGAGCGTGTGTGAGAGCGTGTGTGAGAGCGTGTGTGTGAGTGTGTGTGTGCGAGCGTGTGCGAGCGTGTGCGTGCGAGTGTGTGAGAGCGTGTGAGAGCGTGTGTGAGAGCGTGCGTGTGAGCGTGTGTGTACGAGCGTGTGCGAGCGTGTGCGTGCGAGTGTGTGAGAGCGTGTGAGAGCGTGTGTGAGAGCGTGTGTGTGAGTGTGTGTGTGCGAGCGTGTGCGAGCGTGTGCGAGCGTGTGTGTGAGCGTGTATGCGAGCGTGTGTGTGAGCGTGTATGCGAGCGTGTGTGCGAGCGTGTGTGTGCGAGCGAGCGTGTGCGAGCGTGTGCGTGCGAGTGTGTGAGAGCGTGTGCGAGCGTGTGTGAGAGCGTGTGTGAGAGCGTGTGTGTGAGTGTGTGTGTGCGAGCGTGTGCGAGCGTGTGAGCGTGTGTGTACGAGCGTGTGCGAGCGTGTGTGAGCGTGTGTGAGCGTGTGTGAGAGCGTGTGTGTGCGAGCGTGTGCGAGCGTGTGAGCGTGTGTGTACGAGCGTGTGCGAGCGTGTGTGAGAGCGTGTGTGAGAGCGTGTGTGTGCGAGCGTGTGCGAGCGTGTGTGAGAGCGTGTGTGTGCGAGCGTGTGCGAGCGTGTGTGAGAGCGTGTGTGTGCGAGCGTGTGCGAGCGTGTGTGAGCGTGTGTGAGAGCGTGTGTGTGCGAGCGTGTGCGAGCGTGTGAGCGTGTGTGTACGAGCGTGTGAGCGTGTGTGTACGAGCGTGTGCGAGCGTGTGTGAGAGCGTGTGTGAGAGCGTGTGTGTGCGAGCGTGTGCGAGCGTGTGTGAGAGCGTGTGTGAGAGCGTGTGTGTGCGAGCGTGTGCGAGCGTGTGAGCGTGTGTGTGCGAGCGTGTGAGCGTGTGTGTACGAGCGTGTGCGAGCGTGTGTGAGAGCGTGTGTGAGAGCGTGTGTGTGCGAGCGTGTGCGAGCGTGTGTGAGAGCGTGTGTGTACGAGCGTGTGCGAGCGTGTGTGAGAGCGTGTGTGTGCGAGCGTGTGCGAGCGTGTGCGAGCGTGTGTGTGCGAGCGTGTGCGAGCGTGTGTGAGAGCGTGTGTGTACGAGCGTGTGCGAGCGTGTGTGAGAGCGTGTGTGTGCGAGCGTGTGAGCGTGTGTGTACGAGCGTGTGCGAGCGTGTGTGAGCGTGTGTGAGAGCGTGTGTGTGCGAGCGTGTGCGAGCGTGTGTGAGAGTGTGTGTGTGCGAGTGTGCGTGCGAGTGTGCGTGCGTGAGCGAGTGTGCGTGCGTGAGAGAGTGTGCGTGCGCGAGTGTGCGTGCGTGCGCGAGTGTGCGTGCGTGAGCGAGTGTGCGTGCGTGAGCGAGTGTGCGTGCGCGAGTGTGCGTGCGTGAGCGAGTGTGCGTGCGTGAGCGAGTGTGCGTGCGTGAACGAGTGTGCGTGCGTGTGTGCGAGTGTGCGTGCGAGTGTGCGTGCGAGTGTGCGTGCGTGAGCGAGTGTGCGTGTGAGTGTGTGCGTGCGAGTGTGCGTGCGAGTGTGCATGCGTGAGCGAGTGTGCGTGTGTGAGCGAGTGTGCGTGCGTGAACGAGTGTGTGTGCGAGTGTGCGTGCGAGTGTGCGTGAGCGAGTGTGCGTGCGTGCGAGTGCAAGCGAGTCCACGCGTGAGCGAGGGTGCGAGCGGGTGAGCGAGCGTGTGTGCGAGCGTGTGTGTGAGCGTGCGAGTGTGCGTGCATGTGTGTGAGAGCGTGTGCGAGCGTGTGTGTGCGAGCGTGTGCGAGCGTGTGAGTACGGTGAGTATGTGTGTATGCCAGCGTGTGCGAGCGTGTGCGAGCGTGTGCGAGCGTGTGCGAGCGTGTGCGAGCGTGTGCGAGCGTGTGAGTACGGTGAGTATGTGTGTATGCCAGCGTGTGCGAGCGTGTGCGAGCGTGTGAGTACGGTGAGTATGTGTGTATGCCAGCGTGTGCGAGCGTGTGCGAGCGTGTGCGAGCGTGTGCGAGCGAGCGTGTGCGAGCGTGTGTGTGCGTGTGTGAGCGTGTGCGAGCGTGTACATGCACACGAGCCCGTACCACAGGGAAGTCAAAGTCGGGCTGCACCGCCACGCTCTGCACGTACTCCACGCGCAGGTGGTTGCCGGGATTGGCGAGAGGCACGGGCGGGGTCAGAGTGCACATGGCTCCCGTGATGGCCTGCACGCACGCACACACACACACAAAGGCACACGCCCCCCGCCCCCGCAGCCATGTCGCCTTCAACAAGGTTTTACACCTTCTTGGTTCTTTCGGTAAAGTCACCACGTAGAAGGGAAGTAATAAAATAATAAAAATAAAACATAATAAAATAATAAAAATAAAACATATAAAATAATAAAATAATTCTCACGACGTTTCGGGCCACAACGCAAGCAGCCGTCTTCAGGTGGAGAACAGGTCTGTCGAGAAGACAGAGAGACCTGTTTTCCACCTGAAGACGGCTGCTTGCGTTGTGGCCGAAACGTCGTGAGAATTATTTTGTTATGTTTTATTATTTTATTACTTCCCTTCTACGTGACTTTACCGAAAGAACCAAGAAGACTGCATATCAAATTTCGATGTAAAGCTTTCGTGACTGCAGGGATTCATCTTCTTGGTTCTTTCGGTAAAGTCACGTAGAGGGGAAGTAATAAAATAAGAAAAATAAAACAAAATGAAATAATTCTCACGACGTTTCGGCCACAACGCAAGCAGCCGTCCTCAGGTGAAGAAACAGGTCTGTCGAGAAGACAGAGTCTGAATGACACGCCCCAGGCTTGGAGCGTATATTTAAGCTGCTGGGTTGGAGGGGGAAGAGCGCCTTAACAAAGGAATTTGCATATCAATAGGAATTTAGCATGTTTATGGGAAATGCAGATATGGGATTAGTACTACTTGTGAAGTGCGTAGGAGGTGGGAAGGGGGTTTAAAGTCATTATGCCCGTGCATTATGCAGGGTTAGCATTAATGAAGTGAAGGAATGATAATAGTATTTTACACCAGAGGTGTGGACTCGAGTCATGTGACTTGGACTCGAGTCAGACTCGAGTCATGAATTTGATGACTTGCGACTCGACTTGGACTTGCATAACAATGACTTTGTCCCACCTATGAGATGTGGACTCGAGTCATGTGACTTGGACTCGAGTCAGACTCGAGTCATGAATTTGATGACTTGCGACTCGACTTGGACTTGCATAACAATGACTTTGTCCCACCTCTGTTTTACACCATTGGAACCTGATTTGCCAGTAAAAAATATAATAATTGTTTTTTTACCCTTCTATCTGGCAACAAAACCGACACCTTTTTTACGAGGACTCATGTTTGCATTGACCACAATACCTGCGGCCTTAATGCAAACAAAAAACACAACTCTGATAATGTATGCACTGTCCTTGGACAGCGTATTCGTGCACGACAGACAGACACAACTAATCCCTGGTGGGCAGTGTGGAACCTGTTGTTCCTACCTGTGTACAAGAGAACTTGACTTCAGGTAGCCAGGCAGCCAGCCAGGCAGCCAGCCCCCTTCACTATCGGCCCCTCCCCTTAACCCGCCCCCTCCCCTGACCCCCCCTCCCTTAGGACCCCTTCCCTGACCCCCCCCTCCCTGAGACCCACCCCTTACCCCCCCTCCCTCAAGCCCCTCCCCTGACCCCCCCCCCCTCCCTCAGGCCCCTCCCCTGACCCCCCCCCCTCCCTCAAGCCCCTCCCCTGACCCCCCCCCCTCCCTCAGGCCCCTCCCCTGACCCCCCCCCCCTCCCTCAGGCCCCTCCCCTGACCCCCCCCCCCTCCCTCAGGCCCCTCCCCTGACCCCCCCCCTCCCTCAAGCCCCTCCCCTGACCCCCCCCCCTCCCTCAGGCCCCTCCCCTGACCCCCCCCCCCTCCCTCAGGCCCCTCCCCTGACCCCCCCTCCCTCAGGCCCCTCCCCTGACCCCCCCTCCCTCAGGCCCCCCCCCTGACCCCCCCCCCCTCAGGCCCCTCCCCTCTCCGTACCCGGCAGTAGGTCTCCACCAATCAAAGAGCTGTTTGAATTGTATATTTATTTATGCGCGCGACAGACAGACGGACAAAACATCCCTGGCGGGCAGCAGTGAGGAGCATTGTTCCTGCCTGTAAAACCACGGCGGTGGCGGAGGGGGGAGGAGGGGGGAGGTAGGTGCGCTCACCACAATGGCGTCCCGGATGTTCTTCTTGATGTCCTGAATCTTCTGCTTCTTCTCGCTGTGGGAGACAAGATGGGGGAGACACGGCGGCGGGGGGGGGGGGCAGTCATCTCGGTCATCTCAGTCAGTCGACCCGTGGCACCTGCTGGGTCTGCCCCGTGACCTCCTTCCTGCCAGCGGGCGTTCGACACTTCACGTGGTAGCCTCAAGGTGCACATGGCCTGGCACAAGCGTCGTGGTGACGTCACCGCCACTTAGTGGCGAATGGCGGTTGTTGTTGTTGTTCTGCATTGGCAGAGTAGGGGGCACAGGTGGTGCATCAGCCAGTCATGCCAGTCATCTCAGTCATCTCAGTGAATCTCAGTCATCTCAGTCATCTCAGTCATCTCAGTCAGTCGACCCGTGGCACCTGCTGGGTCTGCCCCGTGACCTCCTGCCAGCGGGCGTTCGACACTTCACGTGGTAGCCTCAAGGTGCACATGGCCTGGCACAAGCGTCGTGGTGACGTCACCGCCACCTAGTGGCGAGTTCTCGACCAGCATGTGGGTCTCTGTGGGCCTCTGAGAAACGCCGCTAACGTTTTGGCTGCTCCTATGAATGTCCACGCGATGACTTTGTGCGGCTGCGATCGTTCGTGACAGACAGCCCCAGCGGGGCGCGCTACACCTGCTAAAATAAAAATAAGTAATATTTAAAAAAACTTTTTTGTTTAACACGCTTTAAAGAAATGTACTCTTAGTGGAAGAACTCCACGACTCCAGGAAGTGGCCCCGAAGCTTGCCACAACGTGAGGGGCCGTAGCCAATTACA
Organism: Lampetra fluviatilis; assembly: GCF_964198595.1. Taxonomy (NCBI): domain Eukaryota; kingdom Metazoa; phylum Chordata; class Hyperoartia; order Petromyzontiformes; family Petromyzontidae; genus Lampetra; species Lampetra fluviatilis. Next base: position 3,801,318 of record NC_136344.1, on the reverse strand, counting down.
GCCAACGTCAGTTGAGCGTGGACAATTAGACCCAAGCCGAAACATAACATGTACAAAAAAATGTAAAAAAATATATTTAAACAAATTTCTATGATAGAATATAGTATTGTCATCAGTATGATATAAATATACTAAGTTTGTAGTCGACAGCACATTGGGAAGTGGGTTCAAATTGAGTTACAAGATTTGAGGATACAACAACAATAACAATGGAGAGAGTGAGTTATTAAAAAAACGTGTAAAAATTGTTTAAATAGTTCCGATGAACGCCGTGGGTGCGGATCCCGTGGCGCCGTTCGCAAGAGGAGGAGGGGCACAGTCGTCGCGTGCCGCTCACTGGGCCTCGGCAAGGTAAGGTAAAAGTGTAAAAACAACGAGCCTACCTTTTACCTTACCTTTTACCTTACCACAATACACTCACTCTACGCTACCTTTTACCCTTTAGCAGGTAAGGTAAAAGGTAAAAAGCAACGAGCCTACCTTTACCCTACCTTTTACCTTACCACAATACACTCACTCTACCCTACCCTTTACCCTTACCCCTTGGCATGTCCGACACCTTGACCCTTTACCTTTACCCTTTTACCCGGTCAAAAGGGTACAATTACCTTACCTTGCCGAGGCCTACCGCCCACGCCCGCGTGCGCTAGCGGTTTTGGAACGCTCACGACGCAGCAAACCCCTGTCGCAATGACGAGCTCCGAGGCTTTGCAGGGTAAATAAACATTCGCAGGTCATTTCTGTGGGTCTCTGCTGTGCAAGTCCATGCACCACGCACCACCACGCACCACCCACCACGCACCACCACCACGCACCACCACCACCACGCACCACCACGCACCACCACGCACCACCACGCACCACCACGCACCACCCACCACTCGCACCACGCACCACCACGCACCACCACGCACCACCACCCACCACCCACCAAGCACCACCACGCACCACCACGCACCACCACCACGCACCACGCACCACCACTCGCACCATGCACCACCCACCACGCACCACTCGCACCATGCACCACCCACCACGCACCAACACGCACCACCACCACCACGCACCACCACCACCACTCGCACCATGCACCACCCACCACGCACCACGCACCACCACGCACCACACGCACCACGCACCACCCACCACACGCACCACCACCACGCACCACTCGCACCGCCCCGTCTCAATACCGACAGCGAGAGAGGAGAGCACCACATCAGACGCACGCACACATCCGCACGTCGGCCATGCGACTTGCAGACGGCCTCCTTATCAGCGTTCACAGGGGGGTTGTTGTGGGGGGATGCGTTAAATAAAATAAAAATTATAAAATTAAACCCCCGCATGGATCAAGAAGAGAGCTCGCACACGGACACGGGGTAACCTCGTGTCCTCCTCCTGCACCTAGCCTGGCACAGCAGTCAACCCATGTCACCTGCTGGGTCTGTCCCGTGACCTCCTCCTCCTGCACCTAGCCTGGCACAGCAGTCAACCCATGTCACCTGAGCCTGTTCCGTGACCCCTCCTGCACCTAGCCTGGCACAGCAGTCAACCCATGTCACCTGCTGGGTCTGTCCCGTGACCTCCTCCTCCTGCACCTAGCCTGGCACAGCAGTCAACCCATGTCACCTGAGCCTGTTCCGTGACCCCTCCTGCACCTAGCCTGGCACAGCAGTCAACCCATGTCACCTGCTGGGTCTGTCCCGTGACCTCCTCCTCCTGCACCTAGCCTGGCACAGCAGTCAACCCATGTCACCTGAGCCTGTTCCGTGACCCCTCCTGCACCTAGCCTGGCACAGCAGTCAACCCATGGCACCTGGGTCTGTTCCGTGACCTCCTCCTGCACCTAGCCTGGCACAGCAGTACAACCCATGTCACCTGCTGGGTCTGTCCCGTGACCTCCTACTGCACCTAGCCTGGCACAGCAGTCAACCCATGTCACCTGCTGGGTCTGTTCCGTGACCTCCTCCTGCACCTAGCCTGGCACAACAGTCAACCCATGGCACCTGGGTCTGCTCCGTGAAATCCAGCACCTAGCCTGGCACAGCAGTCAACCCATGTCACCTGCTGGGTCTGTCCCGTGACCTCCTCCTGCACCTAGCCTGGCACAGCAGTCAACCCATAGCACCTGGGCCCGTCCCGTGACCTCCTCCTGCACCTAGCCTGGCACAGCAGTCAACCCATGGCACCTGGGCCTGTTCCATGACTTCCTGCACCTAGCCTGGCACAGCAGTCAACCCACGGCACCTGCTGGGTCTGTCCTGTGACCTCCTCCTCCTGCACCTAGCCTGGCACAGCAGTCAACGCATGGCACCTGGGCCTGTTTTGTGACGTCACGTGGACAGCCTCAAAGTGCACCCAGCCTGGCACAAAGCGCCGCGATGACGTCACCGCCAATCAGTGGGGCAAACGTCGAGGGCGGCCAGCACTACCACGTCGTCAGAGGTCGCAAACGGGTTTTGATTGCTTACCCGTACCGGGCCGGGTACGGGTACCCGTTCCCTACCCGTACCCTACCCGAAATGAGTGACAAACGGCGACTCACCAGTGACTCACGGCCTACCCGTAACACGTATCCGGCCGCACCAGGGTCGCAAACGGGTACCCGTACCCGGCCGTACCCGTACCCGGCCGTACCCGGCCGGGTACGGGTAGGGTACGGGTATCGGGTACCCAAATGCGACCTCTGGGATGAAGCCACGTTGCAGGCGCGGGTGGGTTGATTCTAGGAACTTGAATTGTGAGAAGAGACAAGACGTTGGGAAATGAGTGACAAACGGTGACTCACCAGTGACTCACGGCCTGCCCGTACCCGTACCCGGCCGCACCAGGGTCGCAAACGGGTACCCGTACCCGGCCGGGTACGGGTAGGCGGGTATCGGGTAGGGTACGGGTATCGGGTACCCGGTTGCGACCTCTACACGTCACACACCCCCCGCCGCTTTTGTCTCCCCAAGTGACGACGTTTAGTACGCACCCACCACCCTGGTGACACGTTTGAGGCGGAGTCGACTTAATGCACGAGGGGGGGGCCCCAGGACCAGTTCAGAGAAGTCACAGCACTGCCCCCCCCCACCCAGCCACCTCTCTCCCCGCTAGCAGGCAACGCAGCGGGCTGCTAGCGCCCTGCCGTGCACGGCACTCGCTCACCCACCCACCCACCCACCGTGGGGCCAAGGCTCAAACCTTCCAAGAAGATGAATCCCTGCAGTCACGAAAGCTTTAAATCGAAATTTCGTTATCTTGTCTCGGGGAAAGCCAGTCCCTGGGGGGGGGGGGGGGGGGTGGAGGTCTCGGGGTCCCCTGTTTAGGCTCTCGGGGTCTCGCTTCAGGGGGTCTACGGCTAACCAGATCACAGCATCCCTCCATCAGCGTTTCAAGGTGTCCCCCGACCCCCCTTCTGGTGTCAAGACGTCCACAGTCTCTCCGTAGTCTGGGGGTTGCGTGCACCACGCCGGATGTGCCGAGCAGCTCAGCCAATCAGACACGGCGGTTGTCAAGATCACGTTGATGGGCAGGGCCAATCGGGAGGCTCACCCCGCCTGCCCCACCCCCCACTCCCCCCCCGTTGCTTGTGAAGCATCCAGAGCGTGGACACACCGACAACAGCCTCACTACAGCCTACACACACACACAGCCTAGACACACACACACACACAGCCTAGACACACACAGCCTACACACACACACACAGCCTACACACACACAGCCTACACACACACACAGCCTAGACACACACACACACAGCCTAGACACACACAGCCTACACACACACACAGCCTAGACACACACACACACAGCCTACACACACACACACAGCCTACACACACACACAGCCTACACACACACACAGCCTACACACACACACAGCCTACACACACACACAGCCTACACACACACACACACAGCCTAGACACACACAGCCTACACACACACACACAGCCTACACACACACACAGCCTAGACACACACACACACACAGCCTACACACACACAGCCTAGACACACACAGCCTACACACACACACACAGCCTAGACACACACACACACACAGCCTAGACACACACACACACACAGCCTACACACACACAGCCTACACACACACAGCCTACACACACACAGCCTACACACACACACACACACAGCCTACACACACACACAGCCTATACACACACACACAGCCTACACACACACACACAGCCTACACACACACACACACACAGCCTACACACACACACACACACAGCCTACACACACACAGCCTACACACACACAGCCTACACACACACACACAGCCTACACACACACAGCCTACACACACACAGCCTACACACACACAGCCTACACACACACACACACACAGCCTACACACACACACACAGCCTACACACACACACACACAGCCTACACACACACACAGCCTACACACACACACACAGCCTACACACACACACACAGCCTACACACACACACACAGCCTACACACACACACACAGCCTACACACACACACACACACAGCCTACACACACACACAGCCTAGACACACACACACACAGCCTACACACACACACACACAGCCTAGACACACACACACACAGCCTACACACACACAGCCTAGACACACACACACACAGCCTAGACACACACACACACACACAGCCTACACACACACAGCCTACACACACACACACAGCCCACACACACACACAGCCTACACACACACACACACAGCCTAGACACACACACACACACAGCCTACACACACACAGCCTAGACACACACACACACAGCCTACACACACACAGACTACACACACAGAGCCTAGACACACACACACACCCCACACACACAGCCTAGACACACACACACGCACAGCCTACACACACACACGCACAGCCTACACACACACACACACAGCCTAGACACACACACACAGCCTAGACACACACACACACAGCCTAGACACACACACACACAGCCTAGACACACACACACACACAGCCTAGACACACACACACACACAGCCTAGACACACACACACAGCCTAGACACACACACACACAGCCTAGACACACACACACACAGCCTAGACACACACACACACAGCCTAGACACACACACACACAGCCTAGACACACACACACACAGCCTAGACACACACACACACAGCCTAGACACACACACACACACAGCCTAGACACACACACACACACAGCCTAGACACACACACACACACAGCCTAGACACACACACACACACAGCCTAGACACACACACACACACAGCCTAGACACACACACACACACAGCCTAGACACACACACACACAGCCTAGACACACACACACACAGCCTAGACACACACACAGCCTAGACACACACACAGCCTACACACACACACACAGCCTACACACACACACACACAGCCTACACACACACACACACCCCACACACACAGCCTAGACACACACACACACAGCCTACACACACACACAGCCTACACACACCCCACACATACAGCCTACACACACACAGCCTACACACACACAGCCTAGACACACACACACACAGCCCACACACACACAGCCTACACACACACACACAGCCTACACACACACACACAGCCTACACACACACACACAGCCTACACACACACACACACACAGCCTACACACACACAGCCTACACACACACAGCCTACACACACACAGCCTACACACACACAGCCTACACACAGCCCACACACACAGCCCACACACACACACAGCCCACACACACACAGCACACACACACACAGCCCACACACACACAGCCCACACACACACAGCCCACACACACACAACCCACACACACACAGCCCACACACACACAACCCACACACACACAGCCCACACACACAGCCCACAACCACACACACACAGCCCACACACACACACACAGCCCACACACACACACACAGCCTACACACACACACAGCCTACACACACACACACACAGCCTACACACACACACACACAGCCTACACACACACACACAGCCTACACACACACACACACAGCCTACACACACAAACACAGCCTACACACACAAACACAGCCTACACACACAAACACAGCCTACACACACACACACAGCCCACACACACACACACAGCCCACACACACACACACAGCCCACACACACACACACAGCCCACACACACACACAGCCCACACACACACACACAGCCCACACACACACACACACACAGCCCACACACACAGCCCACACACAGCCCACACACACACACAGCCCACACACACACACACACAGCCCACACACACACAGCCTACACACACACACACAGCCTACACACACACACACACAGCCTACACACACACACACACAGCCCACACACACAGCCCACACACACACACACAGCCCACACACACACACAGCCCACACACACAGCCTAGACACACACACACACAGCCTAGACACACACACACACACACACAGCCCACACACACACACACACAGCCTACACGCACACACAGCCCACACACACACAGCCTACACGCACACACACAGCCCACACACACACGGCCCACACACACACACACACGGCCCACACACACACACACACGGCCCACACACACACAGCCTACACACACACACAGCCCACACACACACACACAGCCCACACACACACACACAGCCCACACACACACACACAGCCCACACACACACACACAGCCCACACACACACACACAGCCCACACACAGCCCACACACAGCCTACACACACACAGCCTACACACACACAGCCTACACACACACAGCCTACACACACACACACAGCCTACACACACACACACACAGCCTACACACACACACACACACAGCCCACACACACACACACACACAGCCCACACACACACACACAGCCCACACACACACACAGCCTACACACACACACACAGCCTACACACACACACACAGCCTACACACACACAGCCTACACACACACACAGCCCACACACACACACACAGCCCACACACACACACAGCCCACACACACACACACAGCCTACACACACACACACAGCCCACACACACACACAGCCCACACACACACACAGCCCACACACACACACAGCCCACACACACACACAGCCCACACACACACACAGCCCACACACACACAGACACACAGCCCACACACACACAGACACACAGCCCACACACACACAGACACACAGCCCACACACACACAGACACACAGCCCACACACACACAGACACACAGCCCACACACACACACAGAGCCCACACACACACACACACAGCCCACACACACACACACAGCCTACACACACACACACAGCCTACACACACACACACACAGCCTACACACACACACACACAGCCCACACACACACACACAGCCCACACACACACATACACAGCCCACACACACACACATACACAGCCCACACACACACACACAGCCCACACACACACATACACAGCCCACACACACACAGTCTACACACAGCCCACACACACACAGCCCACACACACACACACAGCCCACACACACACACACAGCCCACACACACACACACAGCCCACACACACACACACGGCCCACACACACACACACGGCCCACACACACACACACGGCCCACACACACACACACGGCCCACACACACACACACGGCCCACACACACACACACACACGGCCCACACACACACACACACACGGCCCACACACACACACACACACGGCCCACACACACACACGGCCCACACACACGGCCCACACACACACACACGGCCCACACACACACACAGCCCACACACACACACACACACACCCACACACACACGGCCCACACACACACACGGCCCACACACACACACGGCCCACACACACACACACAACCTACACACACACACACAACCTACACACACACACACACGGCCCACACACACACACACGGCCCACACACACACACACATGGCCTACACACACACACACACGGCCTACACACACACACACACGGCCTACACACACACACACACGGCCCACACACACACACGGCCCACACACACACACGGCCCACACACACGGCCTACACACACACACGGCCTACACACACACACACACACGGCCTACACACACACACACACACACGGCCTACACACACACACACACGGCCTACACACACACACGGCCTACACACACACACACAGCCTACACACACACACACAGCCTACACACACACACACAGCCTATACACACACACACAGCCTACACACACACACAGCCTACACACACACACGGCCTACACACACACACGGCCCACACACACACACACGGCCCACACACACACACACACGGCCTACACACACACACACACACACGGCCTACACACACACACACACACACGGCCTACACACACACACAGCCTACACACACACACAGCCTACACACACACAGCCTATACACACACACACACACAGCCTACACACACACACACACACAGCCTATACACACACACACAGCCTATACACACACACACAGCCTATACACACACACACACAGCCTATACACACACACACACACAGCCTACACACACACACACACACAGCCTACACACACACAGCCTACACACACACACACACACAGCCTACACACACACACAGCCTACACACACACCCACAGCCTACACACACACACACAGCCCACACACACACACACAGCCTACACACACACACAGCCCACACACACACACAGCCCACACACACACACACAGCCTACACACACACACACACAGCCCACACACACACACACACAGCCCACACACACACAGCCCACACACACAGCCCACACACACAGCCCACACACACACAGCCTACACACACACACACAGCCCACACACACACACACAGCCCACACACACACACACAGCCCACACACACACACAGCCCACACACACACACAGCCCACACACACACACACAGCCCACACACACACACAGCCCACACACACAGCCCACACACAGCCCACACACACACACAGCCCACACACACACACACACAGCCCACACACACACAGCCTACACACACACACACAGCCTACACACACACACACACAGCCTACACACACACACACACAGCCCACACACACAGCCCACACACACACACACAGCCCACACACACAGCCTAGACACACACACACACAGCCTAGACACACACACACACACACAGCCCACACACACACACACACAGCCTACACACACACACAGCCTACACACACACACACACAGCCTACACGCACACACAGCCCACACACACACAGCCTACACGCACACACACAGCCCACACACACACGGCCCACACACACACACACACGGCCCACACACACACACACACGGCCCACACACACACACACACGGCCCACACACACACAGCCTACACACACACACAGCCCACACACACACACACAGCCCACACACACACACACAGCCCACACACACACACACAGCCCACACACACACACACAGCCCACACACAGCCTACACACACACAGCCTACACACACACAGCCTACACACACACAGCCTACACACACACAGCCTACACACACACACACACAGCCTACACACACACACACACACAGCCCACACACACACACACAGCCCACACACACACACACAGCCCACACACACACACAGCCTACACACACACACACAGCCTACACACACACACACAGCCTACACACACACACACAGCCCACACACACACACACAGCCCACACACACACACACAGCCCACACACACACACAGCCCACACACACACACACAGCCCACACACACACACACAGCCTACACACACACACAGCCTACACACACACACACAGCCCACACACACACACAGCCCACACACACACACAGCCCACACACACACACAGCCCACACACACACAGACACACAGCCCACACACACACAGACACACAGCCCACACACACACAGACACACAGCCCACACACACACAGACACACAGCCCACACACACACAGACACACAGCCCACACACACACAGACACACAGCCCACACACACACACAGAGCCCACACACACACACACACAGCCCACACACACACACAGCCCACACACACACACACAGCCTACACACACACACACAGCCTACACACACACACACACAGCCTACACACACACACACACAGCCCACACACACACACACAGCCCACACACACACATACACAGCCCACACACACACACACAGCCCACACACACACATACACAGCCCACACACACACAGTCTACACACAGCCCACACACACACAGCCCACACACACACACACAGCCCACACACACACACACAGCCCACACACACACACACAGCCCACACACACACACGGCCCACACACACACACACGGCCCACACACACACACACGGCCCACACACACACACACGGCCCACACACACACACACACACGGCCCACACACACACACACACACGGCCCACACACACACACACACACGGCCCACACACACACACACACACGGCCCACACACACACACACACACGGCCCACACACACACACACACACGGCCCACACACACACACACACACGGCCCACACACACACACGGCCCACACACACGGCCCACACACACACACACGGCCCACACACACACACAGCCCACACACACACACACACACACCCACACACACACGGCCCACACACACACACGGCCCACACACACACACGGCCCACACACACACACACAACCTACACACACACACACAACCTACACACACACACACACGGCCCACACACACACACGGCCCACACACACACACACGGCCCACACACACACACATGGCCTACACACACACACACACGGCCTACACACACACACACACGGCCTACACACACACACACACGGCCCACACACACACACGGCCCACACACACACACGGCCTACACACACACACACACACGGCCTACACACACACACACACACGGCCTACACACACACACACACACGGCCTACACACACACACACACGGCCTACACACACACACGGCCTACACACACACACAGCCTACACACACACACACAGCCTACACACACACACACAGCCTACACACACACACACAGCCTACACACACACACAGCCTACACACACACACGGCCTACACACACACACGGCCCACACACACACACACGGCCCACACACACACACACACGGCCTACACACACACACACACGGCCTACACACACACACACACACGGCCTACACACACACACGGCCTACACACACACACACAGCCTACACACACACACACAGCCTATACACACACACACAGCCTACACACACACACACACAGCCTATACACACACACACAGCCTATACACACACACACAGCCTATACACACACACACACAGCCTATACACACACACACACACAGCCTACACACACACACACACACAGCCTACACACACACAGCCTACACACAGCCTACACACACACACACACACAGCCTACACACACACAGCCTACACACACACACACACACAGCCTACACACACACACACAGCCCACATACACACACAGCCCACATACACACACACAGCCTACACATACACACACACAGCCTACACACACACACACACAGCCTACACACACACACAGCCTACACACACACCCACAGCCTACACACACACACAGCCCACACACACACACACAGCCTACACACACACACAGCCCACACACACACACAGCCCACACACACACACACAGCCTACACACACACACACACAGCCCACACACACACACACACAGCCCACACACACACAGCCCACACACACAGCCCACACACACACAGCCTACACACACACACACACAGCCTACACACACACACACAGCCTACACACACACACACAGCCCACACACACACAAACAGAATCACAAGATGTATTCATACTGAAGGAATCTGATGAACTAAGAAATCTCTTTGCCACTGATGTCCAGTCGGGGCATGGTGGAGGGGGGGATCACAACAACAACAAACAACACAAAAAGCCACAACAGCAGTGCAAACACACAAAGGCACAGCAAGGCCCCGCCGTGCAAAACCTAAAAGTGAAACCCGCAGCACGAACGCAGAACCAGGAGGCAGATCGCAACAATCACCACCACCACCAAACTATTGAATCACACTGGTAGGAACCACCTGGTTCCACTAGCCCACAGGGGATTATTGTGTCCGTCCATCGTGCATTCGTGGAGAAGGGAAGGGTGGGGAGGGTGGGGCTGGGTGGGGCTGGGAAGGGAGGGGCTGGGTGGGGAGGGGCTGGGTGGGGAGTGTGGGGAGGGGCTGGGTGGGGAGTGGGAGGAGTGTGGCTGGGTGGAGAAGGGGAGGGTGGGGAGGGTGGGGCTGGGTGGGGGGTGGGGCTGGGTGGGGCTGGGTGGGGAGGGTGGGGCGTGGGAGGGGTGGGGCTGGGTGGGGAGGGGCTGCTCACCCCGTGGTGCCCTTATAAAACTCAACGTTTCACCTACTCACGCCGGCTTGTGCCCGCCCTCACAGTCGGCCATATTTGCGGAACACACCACGCCCTGGCCATTGACCCTGCAGGCCATTGACCGAGCAACCCGACAACGTTCCTACCAGCTCCCTCCGCAGCAGGACAACGTGTTGTTTACACGCTTTCTTTTAACTCACTTTGTCTGTCGTTGTCGTTGTCGTATCCTCAAATTTTGCAACTCAATTTTAACTCACTTCCCAATGTGGTATCGACTGCAAACTTGGTATACTTATGTCATACTGATGACAATACTATATTCTATCATAAAAAATAAAAATATTAATTTTAAACGATCGTTTTACACGCTTTCTATGAACTCGCTCTGTCTGTTGTTGTCGTCAAATCCTCAAATCTTGTAACAACATTTTAAGCCACTTCCCAACGTGCAAACTTGGTATACTTATGTCATACTGGTGACAATCCAATATTCTATCATAAAAAATAAAATATTTTTAAACAATCTTTTTTATATGTTATGTTTCGGCTTGGGTCTAATTGTCCACGCTCAACTGACGTTGGCTGTAATTGGCCACGGTCCCTTACGTTATGGCAAGCTTCGGGACCACTTCCTGGAGTCGTAGAGTTCTGCCATTACGAGTACATTTCTAAAAAGCGTGGTTTTTTAAAAGTGTCTTTAAATATTACTATCGCAAACGATAGCTCAACGAAGTGGCTTTTCATCATCATCATCATCATCACGTGGAAATGCACAGCGGCATGACGCCGATTCTAAACGTGTACGGGGAAAAACCGGAGGACCCGGAGAAAAATCCACGCGACCACGGCGAGAGAAACACGCAAACTCCAAATGCAGAGCAGGCGTCAGGGACGGGATCGAATCCACGACCTCCTCTGCACCAAGCGAGGAATTTACACACAAACCACGGGGGGGGGTGGCAAAGGTCGCAAACGGGTTTTGATTCCTTACCCGTACCCGTACCCGGCCGCACCAGGGTCACAAACGGGTACCCGTACCCAGCCAGGTACAGGTAGCCGTATCCTACCCGTACCCTACCCGAAATGAGTGACAAACGGTGACTCACCAGTGACTCACGGGCCTACCCGTACCGGTACCCGGCCGCACCAGGGTCGCAAACGGCTACCCGTACCCGTACCCGGCCCCTCTGGGAACAACCTTGCCGAAGCAATCCGCACACTCGACTCCCCCAGCACGAAGAAGGTGGTCACCGCGTCGCTCGCGCTTTCAGATGCGCTTCTGCGGCCGTCTGGAAAGCTCTTCCTTCCGATATTGGGAAGCTACTGGGAGCTACGCACTTTTATAATCGTCTAGAGTGAGACCTCGTTTCTTAAGAGCTGCCGTTTGTGTTTAGTTTGTGTGGTCCTTCCCCTGCATAGACTTACACAGAGAACCATAGACTCATCACACAGAGACCCGTAGACTCACGCAGAGGCCCGTAGACTCACGCAGAGACCCGTAGACTCACGCAGAGACCCGTAGACTCACCACACAGAGACCCGTAGACTCACACAAACCCGTAGACTCACACAGAGACCCATAGACTCACCACACAGAGACCCGTAGACTCACCACACAGAGACCCGTAGACTCACCACACAGAGACCCGTAGACTCACACAGAGACCCATAGACTCACCACACAGAGACCATAGACTCACCACACAGAGACCCAGAGACTCCCCACACAGAGCCCCGTAGACTCACCACACAGAGACTAATAGACTCATCACAGAGACCCATAGACTCATCACACAGAGACCCATAGACTCACCACACAGAGACTCATAGACTCATCACACAGAGACCCATAGACTCACCACACAGAGACTCATAGACTCATCACACAGAGACCCACAGACTCACCACACAGAGACTCATAGACTCATCACACAGAGACCCATAGACTCATCACAGAGACCCATAGACTCATCACACAGAGACCCATAGACTCACCACACAGAGACCCATAGACTCATCACAGAGACCCATAGACTCATCACACAGAGACCCATAGACTCACCACACAGAGACCCATAGACTCACCACACAGAGACCCATAGACTCAACACACAGAGACCCATAGACTCATCACACAGAGACCCATAGACTCACCACACAGAGACCCATAGACTCACCACACAGAGACCCATAGACTCATCACACAGAGACCCATAGACTCATCACACAGAGACCCACAGACTCACCACACAGAGACCCATAGACTCACCACACAGAGACCCATAGACTCAACACACAGAGACCCATAGACTCATCACACAGAGACCCATAGACTCACCACACAGAGACCCATAGACTCACCACACAGAGACCCATAGACTCATCACACAGAGACCCATAGACTCATCACACAGAGACCCACAGACGCATCACACAGAGACCCATAGACTCACCACACAGAGACACCACACAGAGACCCATAGACTCATCACACAGAGACCCATAGACTCACCACACAGAGACACCACACAGAGACCCATAGACTCATCACACAGAGACCCATAGACTCATCACACAGAGACCCATAGACTCATCACACAGAGACCCATAGACTCATCACACAGAGACCCATAGACTCATCACACAGAGACCCACAGACTCATCACACAGAGACCCATAGACTCACCACACAGAGACACCACACAGAGACCCATAGACTCATCACACAGAGACCCATAGTTTGTTATCCTTCCCCCGCACCTCCGATTAGCACGGTGCCATAGAAAATCAAAACACACGTACACACACCACTGCATCCAAGTGACACCTCAACAAACACATCTTGAAACTCTTGCATGGAATGACAACTTCTACCGGCACTTACTTTTCACATTTTAAACAACTAAAGATAGATAAAACATAATAAAATAATTCTCACGACGTTTCGGCCACAACGCAAGCAGCCGTCCTCAGGTGGAGAACAGGTCTGTCGAGAAGGCAGAGATTAAAATAAAACATAATAAAATAATTCTCACGACGCTGTCTTCCCGACAGACCTGTTCTTCACCTGAGGACGGCTGTTTGCCTTGTGGCCGAAACGTCGTGAGAATTGTATTATATTATGTTTTATTTTTATAATTTTATTATTTCCCTTCTACGTGACTTTGCCGAAAGAACCAAGAAGATGAATCCCTGCAGTCACGAAAGCTTTAAATCGAAACAAATTGACTTGACAGAACCAACGCTCAGCCCAGGACCCAGACTCAAAGCGGAGCTAGACCTCAAGCTCTTGACAATCGACTACAACTGGCAGTGAGCCTCACTCACCGATTCACTACAGCCACTCGCCCTCTCACCGGCAGTCAGACCGCTCCGTGTCTCTCTTCTCTATCTGCTACTACCGTGGTGGTGGTGGTGGCAGCAGTGGTGGCGATGTTGGTAGTGGCAGTGGCGGTGATGGTGGCGGCGGTGGCGATAGTCGTGGTGGCGGCGGTGGCGATAGTGGTGGTGGCGATAGTGGTGGTGGTGGCGATAGTGGTGGTGGTGGTAGTGGAGGTGGCGATAGTGGTGGTGGTGGTGGCGGCGGTGGCGATAGTGGTGGTGGTGGTGGCGATAGCGGTGGTGGTGGTGGCGGCGGTGGCGATAGTGGTGGTGGTGGTGGCGGCGGTGGCGATAGTGGTGGTGGTGGTAGTGAAGGTGGCGGTGGTAGTGGAGGTGGTTTTGGTGGTTGGTGATAGTAGTGGTGGTGGTGGTCGTGGTGGCGGCGGTGGCGATAGTGGTGGTGGTGGTAGTGGAGGTGGCGGTCGTGGAGGTGGTAGTGGTGGTGGTGATAGTCGTGGTGGTGGTAGTGGAGGTGGCAGTGGCGGTGATGGTGGCGTTGGCGGCGGTGGTGATAGTCATGGTGGTGGTGGTGGCGATAGTGGTGGTGGTGGCAGTGGCGATAGTGGTGGTGGTGGTAGTGGAGGTGGCAGTGATAGTGGTGGTGGTGGTGATAGTCGTGGTGGTGGTGGTGGTGGCGATAGTGGTGGTGGTGATAGTGGAGGTGGCGGTGATAGTGGTGGTGGTGGTAGTGGTGGTGGTGATAGTGGTGGTGGTGGTGGTGGTGGTGGAGGTGGTGGCAGTGATAGTGGTGGTAGTGGAAGTTGTGGTGGTGGTAGTGGAGGTGGTTTTGGTGGCAGTGGTAGCGATAGTGGTGGTCGTGGAGGTGGTGGTAGTGATGGTGGCGATAGTAGTCGTGGTGGTCGTGGAGGTGGCGGTGGTTGTGGCGGTGGTGGTAGGGGAGGTGGTGGCGATAGTGGTGGTAGTGGTGGTAGTGGTGGTGGTAGTGGAGGTGGTTTTGGTGGCAGTGGTAGTGATAGTGGTGGTGATGGTGGCGGTGGTGGTGGTGGTGGTAGTGGCGGTGGTGGTGGTGGTAGTGGAGGTGGTTTTGGTGGTGGTGATGGCGGTGGTGGTGGTAGTGGCGGTGGTGCCGACGCAGTGGGGACGATGCCTAGCCGCTGCACACCGATTGCAAGTTACTACGATAAGGTGGACGAGGGTGGAGGAGGGTGCAGGAGGTTCCATGGTGAAGGAGGTTCGGGGGTGGAGGAGGGTGTAGGGTGGAGGAGGGTAGAGGTCCGAGGGTGGAGGGTGGAGGAGGTCCGAGGGTGGAGGAGGGTGGAGGGTGGAGGAGGTCCGAGGGTGGAGGAGGTTCGAGGGTGGAGGAGGTTCGGGGGTGGAGGAGGTTCGAGGGTGGAGGAGGTTCGGGGGTGGAGGAGGTTCGGGGGTGGAGGAGGTTCGAGGGTGGAGGAGGTTCGGGGGTGGAGGAGGTTCGGGGGTGGAGGAGGTTCGAGGGTGGAGGAGGTTCGAGGGTGGAGGAGGTTCGGGGGTGGAGGAGGTTCGAGGGTGGAGGAGGTTCGGGGGTGGAGGAGGTTCAGGGGTGGAGGAGGTTCCAGGGTGGAGGAGGGTGGAGGGTGGAGGAGGGTGGAGGGTGGAGGAGGTCCGAGGGTGGAGGAAGTTCGAGGGTGGAGGAGGGTAGAAGTCCGAGGGTGGAGGAGGTTGGAGGGTGGAGGAGGGTGGAGGAGGGTGCCACTCACTCTGCGTTGAAGCCGTTGACGTGAAGGATGCGCATCTGCTTGACGATCGTGCTCTTGCCCGACTCGCCGGCGCCTGGTGGGGTGGTGGGAGTGAGAACGTGGCAAGATGTCAAATCCCTCGCCCGGTCTACAGGAGGTCCTAGGTCCGATCCCAACCCTGACGATGCCTGCTGTAGATGTGGGGCTTGCGTGTTCTCCCCCCCGCCCCCTGTGGTCGTGTGGATTTTTCTCCGGGTCCTCCGGTTTTTTCCCCTCCACATTTAGGGATCAACGTCGCCGCCCGTTTGTGGAGCATTTGGGCTGCAAATGAATGATGCCCACGTGATGATGGTGGTGGTGGTGGTGATGAGCCACTTCGTTGAGCTATCATTTGTGATGGCCACGTCGCTTCTGAAAAACAATAAAAATAATACTCGGGAGACAGCGACCTGGAGACAGACACAGCGACATGGAGACACGGCAACCTGGAGACACAGAGACACGGAGACACAGAGACACGGAGACCTGGAGACACAGAGACCTGGAGACACAGAGACACAGAGACCTGGAGACACAGAGACCTGGAGACACAGAGACCTGGAGACACAGAGACCTGGAGACACAGAGACCTGGAGACACAGAGACACAGAGACCTGGAGACACAGAGACACAGAGACCTGGAGACACAGAGACCTGGAGACACAGAGACCTGGAGACACAGAGACCTGGAGACACAGAGACACGGAGACACAGAGACACGGAGACACAGAGACCTGGAGACACAGAGACACGGAGACACAGAGACACGGAGACACAGAGACCTGGAGACACAGAGACACAGAGACACAGAGACCTGGAGACACAGAGACCTGGAAACACAGAGACCTGGAGACACAGAGACCTGGAGACAGAGACACAGAGACACAGAGACACAGAGACCTGGAGACACAGAGACCTGGAGACACAGAGACCTGGAAACACAGAGACCTGGAGACACAGAGACCTGGAAACACAGAGACCTGGAGACACAGAGACCTGGAGACACAGAGACACAGAGACACAGAGACCTGGAGACACAGAGACCTGGAGACACAGAGACCTGGAGACACAGAGACCTGGAGACACAGAGACCTGGAGACACAGAGACACAGAGACCTGGAGACACAGAGACCTGGAGACACAGAGACACAGAGACCTGGAGACACAGAGACCTGGAGACATAGAGACCTGGAGACACAGAGACCTGGAGACACAGAGACACGGAGACACAGAGACCTGGAGACACAGAGACCTGGAGACACAGAGACACAGAGACCTGGAGACACAGAGACCTGGAGACACAGAGACCTGGAGACACAGAGACCTGGAGACACAGAGACACGGAGACACAGAGACCTGGAGACACAGAGACCTGGAGACACGGAGACCTGGAGACACAGAGACCTGGAGACACGGAGACACGGAGACACAGAGACCTGGAGACACGGAGACCTGGAGACACAGAGACCTGGAGACACAGAGACCTGGAGACACAGAGACCTGGAGACACAGAGACCTGGAGACACAGAGACCTGGAGACACAGAGACACGGAGACACAGAGACCTGGAGACACAGAGACCTGGAGACACGGAAACCTGGAGACACAGAGACCTGGAGACACGGAGACACAGAGACCTGGAGACACAGAGACCTGGAGACACAGAGACCTGGAGACACAGAGACCTGGAGACCTGGAGACACAGAGACACGGAGACACAGAAACCTGGAGACACAGAGACCTGGAGACACAGAGACATGGAGACACAGAGACCTGGAGACACGGAGACACAGAGACCTGGAGACACAGAGACCTGGAGACACAGAGACACGGAGACACAGAGACCTGGAGACACAGTGACCTGGAGACACGGAGACCTGGAGACACAGAGACCTGGAGACACAGAGACCTGGAGACACAGAGACACGGAGACACAGAGACACGGAGACACAGAGACACAGAGACCTGGAGACACAGTGACCTGGAGACACGGAGACCTGGAGACACGGAGACCTGGAGACACAGAGACCTGGAGACACAGAGACCTGGAGACACAGAGACCTGGAGACACAGAGACACGGAGACACAGAGACCTAAAGACACAGAGACACAGAGACCTGGAGACACAGAGACCTGGAGACACAGAGACCTGGAGACACAGAGACCTGGAGACACAGAGACACAGAGACACAGAGACACAGAGACCTGGAGACACAGAGACCTGGAGACACAGAGACCTGGAGACACAGAGACCTGGAGGCACAGAGACCTGGAGACACAGAGACCTGGAGACACAGAGACCTGGAGACACAGAGACTTGGAGACACAGAGACCTAAAGACACAGAGACACAGAGACCTGGAGACACAGAGACCTGGAGACACAGAGACCTGGAGACACAGAGACCTGGAGACACGGAGACCTGGAGACACAGAGACCTGGAGACCTGGAGACACAGAGACCTGGAGACACAGAGACCTGGAGACACGGAGACACAGAGACCTGGAGACACAGAGACCTGGAGACACAGAGACCTGGAGACACAGAGACCTGGAGGCACAGAGACCTGGAGACACAGAGACCTGGAGACACAGAGACCTGGAGACACAGAGACTTGGAGACACAGAGACCTAAAGACACAGAGACACAGAGACCTGGAGACACAGAGACCTGGAGACACAGAGACCTGGAGACACGGAGACCTGGAGACACAGAGACCTGGAGACCTGGAGACACAGAGACCTGGAGACACAGAGACCTGGAGGCACAGAGACCTGGAGACACAGAGACCTGGAGACACAGAGACCTGGAGACACAGAGACCTGGAGACACAGAGACCTGGAGACACAGAGACCTGGAGACACAGAGACCTGGAGACACAGAGACCTGGAGACACAGAGACCTGGAGACACAGAGACCTGGAGACACAGAGACCTGGAGACACGGCGACCTGCGTGTCTCTGCCTCTCTGCGTGTCTCTGCGTGTCTCTGCGTGTGTGTCTCTGCTGCTCTGCGTGTGTGTCTCTGTGTGTCTCTGTGTGTCTCTGTGTGTCTCTGTGTGTCTCTGTGTGTCTCTGTGTGTCTCTGCTGCCCTGTGTCTCTGTGTGTCTCTGCTGCCCTGCCTCTCTGCGTGTCTCTGCCTCTCTGCGTGTCTCTGCCGCTCTGCGTGTCTCTGCCGCTCTGCGTGTCTCTGTGTGTCTCTGCTCTGCGTGTCTCTGTGTGTCTCTGCTGTGCGTGTCTCTGTGTGTCTCTGCTCTGCGTGTCTCTGCGTGTCTCTGCTGCCCTGCGTGTCTCTGCTGCCCTGCGTGTCTCTGCTGCCCTGCGTGTCTCTGCTGCCCTGCGTGTCTCTGCTGCCCTGCGTGTCTCTGCTGCCCTGCGTGTCTCTGCTGCCCTGCGTGTCTCTGCTGCCCTGCGTGTCTCTGCTGCCCTGCGTGTCTCTGCTGCCCTGCGTGTCTCTGCTGCCCTGCGTGTCTCTGCGTGTCTGTGTCTATGTTGCTCTGCGTGTATCTGCTCTGCGTGTCTCTGCGTGTCTGTGTCTGTTGCTCTGCGTGTCTCTGCTCTGTGTGTCTCTATGCTGCTCTACGTGTCTCTGCTGCCCTGCGTGTCTCTGCTGCTGTGTCTCTGCGTGTCTCTGCTGCTGTGTCTCTCTGCTGCCCTGCGTGTCTCTGCGTGTGTCCCCGCGTCTCTGCCGCGTCTCACGTACCCAGCAGCAGCAGGCGGTGCGTGGCGCGGTACAGCTGCTTGTCCTTCTGCAGCTGCTTCTCGATCTTCTTGTTCGCCTCGCGTTGCGCCTTCTCATCATTCAGCTGATCCTCCGTCTTGCCGTGGCCCAGGCAGCCCATTGCGGCGGCCAGCGAGACGGCGCCACGGGCAGCAGCAGGGACAGCAGGGGCAGCAGCAGCAAGGGCAGCAGGGAGGGTGGTGGTGGTGGTGTAAGGGGTTGTGGGGGGGTAGTAGGGAGCGGCCCAGCTAACCCCACGCACCCCCGTGGCCCCCTACTTAGCCCCCCACCTTATGGCAACCACCCACTGGTACTCGGCGAGAAGGTCGTGGTGGTGGTGATGGTGGTGATGGTGGGATTGTGATGAGTCTGTGGTAGGAGGAGGAGAGGAGACGAGGCTAAAACGACGACGCAGAGAGAGGGAGTAGTGGGATACGGGGCAGAGAGTGTCCGAGATCAGGAGGCGTTGATGATGATGATGAGGAGGAGGATGATGATGATGATGATGTGGACAAGCGATAACAGAGGGAGGGACCCAGGCCAGGCTGATGACCGGCGAGGCGTGGATGGGTGAGTGTGGAGGTGCGGGCAAGAGGAGAGAGACCGGGGTGGGGGGGGGGGTAGACGAGGCGGCTGCGGGAGGAGGAGGCAGGCAAGCGGGCAGGGCGGCTAGGCTAGGCCGAGGAGGCGGCGGCGGTGGTGGTGGATACGGAGCCAGGCAGAGAGACGCGATGACGGTCGATTCGTGGCGGGAGAAGGAGGATGATGAGGTGGAGGTGGTGGTGGTGGATGAGGTGTTGACGAGGTGGCTCTACTCGCATTTGTTGACGCTGTTGTTGTTGTTGATGATGGAGGAGGAGGAGGGGAAGGGGGGCCTTGCGGCCTAGCACAAGCCTCAGCTAGTACCAGCAACAGCGTCCGTCCGGTTTTAATAACAATTATAATTATAACAATTATAACAACAATAATAGTTGTTGTTGTAGTAACGACGACTGTTGCTGCTGCTATTTAACAATTATAACAGCAATCGATGTATCAACTACGACAGAATCAAAACGCCTCAGACGCTGACCGCCGAATGCGGCTGCATCACGGAAAGCCGATAACGAAGGGAGGGCAACGTTCGATCCCGACAGACAAAATCGAACGCGCAATTCGATCTCGATAATAAACGAATCGAACACGCGACGCAACCAAACAAACACGACCCAGCGCCGTTGTCGGTAGGGCTCAGGAACGAGACGGCAAGTTGCAGGACTGCCCCAGGGTTGTTAATAATGGTGGTGGTGGTGGCGGTGTGCGGCCACTGCGCGTTTAACTTGGGCGAGTGGGGGGGGCAGCGGTGGGTGGGGCTGGCAGGGGGGGTGGAGGTGGGAGGGTGGTGAGTGTGGGGGTGAGTGGGGGGGTGAGTGGGGGGGGGGGGTGGAGGTGGGGGGTGGAGGGTGGTGGCAGGGGGTGGAGGTGGGGGGTGGGAGGGTGGTGGGTGGGGCTGGCAGGGGGGGGGATGAGTGGGGGGGTGGAGGTGGGGGGTGGAGGGTGGTGGCAGGGGGTGAAGGTGGGGGGTGGGAGGGTGGTGGGTGGGGCTGGCAGGGGGGGGGGTGAGTGGGGGGGTGGAGGTGGGGGGGCAGCGGTGGGTGGGGCTGGCAGGGGGGTGGAGGTGGGAGGGTGGTGAGTGTGGGGGTGAGTGGGGGGGTGAGTGGGGGGGGTGAGTTGGGGGGGGGTGGAGGTGGGGGGGTGGAGGGTGGTGGCAGGGGGTGGAGGTGGGGGGTGGGAGGGTGGTGGGTGGGGCTGGCAGGGGGGGGATGAGTGGGGGGGTGGAGGTGGGGGGTGGAGGGTGGTGGCAGGGGGTGAAGGTGGGGGGTGGGAGGGTGGTGGGTGGGGCTGGCAGGGGGGGGGTGAGTGGGGGGGGTGGAGGTGGGGGGGCAGCGGTGGGTGGGGCTGGCAGGGGGGGGGGCAGCGGTGGGTGGGGCTGGCAGGGGGGTGGAGGTTGGAGGGTGGTGAGTGTGGGGGTGAGTGGGGGGGGTGAGTGGGGGGGGGGGTGGAGGTGGGGGGTGGAGGGTGGTGGCAGGGGGTGGAGGTGGGGGGTGGGAGGGTGGTGGGTGGGGCTGGCAGGGGGGGGGGTGAGTGGGGGGGGTGGAGGTGGGGGGGGCAGCGGTGGGTGGGGGCTGGCAGGGGGGGGGGTGAGTGGGGGGGTGGTGAGTGGGGGGGGTGAGTGGGGGGGGGGTGGAGGTGGAGGGTGGAGGGTGGTGGCAGGGGGTGGAGGTGGGGGGGTGGGAGGGTGGTGGGTGGGGCTGGCAGGGGGGGGATGAGTGGGGGGGGTGGAGGTGGGGGGTGGAGGGTGGTGGCAGGGGGTGAAGGTGGGGGGGTGGGAGGGTGGTGGGTGGGGCTGGCAGGGGGGGGGTGAGTGGGGGGGTGGAGGTGGGGGGGCAGCGGTGGGTGGGGCTGGCAGGGGGGGGGGCAGCGGTGGGTGGGGCTGGCAGGGGGGTGGAGGTTGGAGGGTGGTGAGTGTGGGGGTGAGTGGGGGGGGTGAGTGGGGGGGGGGGGTGGAGGTGGGGGGTGGAGGGTGGTGGCAGGGGGTGGAGGTGGGGGGTGGGAGGGTGGTGGGTGGGGCTGGCAGGGGGGGGGGTGAGTGGGGGGGTGGAGGTGGGGGGGCAGCGGTGGGTGGGGCTGGCAGGGGGGGGGGTGAGTGGGGGGGTGGTGAGTGGGGGGGGTGAGTGGGGGGGGGGGTGGAGGTGGAGGGTGGAGGGTGGTGGCAGGGGGTGGAGGTGGGGGGTGGGAGGGTGGTGGGTGGGGCTGGCAGGGGGGGGGTGAGTGGGGGGGTGGAGGTGGGGGGGCAGCGGTGGGTGGGGCTGGCAGGGGGGGGGGGTGAGTGGGGGGGTGGTGAGTGGGGGGTGAGTGGGGGGGGTGGAGGTGGGGGGTGGGAGGGTGGTGGGTGGGGCTGGCAGGGGGGGGGTGAGTGGGGGGGTGGAGGTGGGGGGGCAGCGGTGGGTGGGGCTGGCAGGGGGGGGGTGAGTGGTGGGGGGGTGGTGAGTGGGGGGGTGGGGTGAGTGGGGGGTGGGTGGAGGTGGGGGTGGGAGGGTGGTGGGTGGGGGCTGGCAGGGGGGGGGTGAGTGGGGGGGGTGGAGGTGGGGGGGGCAGCGGTGGGTGGGGCTGGCAGGGGGGGGGGGGGCAGCGGTGGGTGGGGCTGGCAGGGGGGTGGAGGTGGGAGGGTGGTGAGTGGGG
>NC_136344.1:3724687-3776540 GCF_964198595.1 Lampetra fluviatilis | reverse complement strand
CATCCCCCAGCCCCCCCCCCACTCATCCCCAGCCCCCCCCACCCATCCCCCAGCCCCCCCCCCCACCCCATCCACCAGCCCCCCCCACCCATCCACCAGCCCCCCCCCCCCCACTCATCCCCCAGCCCCCACCCACTCATCCCCCAGCCCACCCCACCCATCCTCCAGCCCCCCCCACCCATCCCCCAACCCCCCCCCCACCCATCCACCAGCCCCCCCCCCACCCATCCAGCCCCCCCCCACCATCCTGCCCCCCACCCACCATCGAGCCCCCCCCACCAGCCCCCACCCATCCCCCAGCCCCCACCCATCCCCCAGCCCCCCCCCCACCCATCCCCCAGCCCCCCCCACCCATCCAGCCCCCCCCCCCACCATCCTGCCCCCCACCCACCATCGAGCCCCCCCCACCAGCCCCCACCCATCCAGCCCCCACCCATAAGTATTGTGGGTAATGTAGACGTGATTCCTTGTGTAGTGGGCACCGTGACGACAGAGGTGGTTGAGTGGAGAGGCAACACGTATTTATTTATTAATTACAGCTTCTCACTCAAAGAGGTGACGGACCTCTTCACCTGCTACTCTCAAGGGAGGTATTCCCACTCTTCAAGTTTTCAAGTTCATGTATTAGGTGTATAGCCCTGTGAGCCATTCGGCTCTTGAATCGGGTGCCACCGCAACAAACAAAAACACGAACAAAAAACATCTTGAAGTGACTATGTGACTGAGTGCAAACAGAAAATCCAAGAAAAGACAGCAAAATATTGCAGAAAAAGCACCGTACACAAAACTGTGCAAAAATCCCAGTGGGATGCAAGTCAAACAACAACAACAACCACAAGACAACTTAGATCAAGGCCATCAGTCTAACTCTGTACTACAACAACACAAACATGGCCAAACCAAAAAACTTATCGAAAATCACCAAAATAAAGCCGTAAAAGCAATGAAACAGTGGTCATATAGGAACTGTGACCGAATTTTCACAATAAACGGCGTAAACATCATGTACCACCAAACTCTGCAGCCATAGCTGGCTGCATGAGTCACTCCACAACAGCAGGAGCATCAGTCGCAGTATCAACATTTTTCAATGCACCTTTAAGATCAGCGCCCTCTGACTCGCCTACTCTCAAGGGACTACCTGACCTGGTCCAGCCAAGGCCCAGGTCTCGACTACCAGCCACACGAAGCCGGCCCTTGCAAGTGTATTATATATCCGGCTCACTGACGTATCACAACTCGCCATGGTGATTGGCTCTGCCGGTCCTGGTTTACAGCCAATGGGGGGGAAGCCTGGGGGCGTGGCCCTGACGTGATGGAAAGGTGACAGCTGTAAGGATTGGCTCTGCTGGCTTTGGCCTCAGCCAATGGGGAGATGAGTCAGGGGCGTGGTCCCGGGAAATGACGAGGGAGCCTGGAAGTTTCCATGCAGGCTAGCGAGGATTGGCGGAAACGTAGCATGTGACCCGGGTATTAAATAGGGGTGGAGACGAACGACACGTGGTCAGAACGGGAACGAACAGAGGGGGGAGGCCACGCGGGAGCGGGGCTCCGAGTTGCCACGTGGCAGTGCGTCTCTCTCTCTATCTGTCCCTGTCACGCTGCCTATCAGCAGCGTGAAGTAAACTGTGAGATAAGTTGAATAAAAGACGAATTCCAGAAGTCGCCTCAACGAGCTTTATTACACAAGGACATCGGCTCCGAAGCTCTGGGTGGCACCACCGGCTTGCTCTGCCCGGCCCTGAGAAGGACAGCGAGTCAGAGGAGCCCCAGGGTCGAGCGAGCTGGACTTGGTTCTTCGTCTTCGGCTTGTCCCCACTGAACTCTCTCTCTCTCTCCCAGGGTCTCGCCTTTTTTCAGGGGCGGTTTCTTCATTAGGGCGATTGGGCGACGCACCACCAATCTCATTCAACCACAGAGTCACGCTAGCCGTTACTGTGCCTCTGGATATAGTCCAATCAGCGTCATGTCACGTTCTGTGGAGTACCGCCTCTTTTTGGGCGGTTTCCCTCCGGCTGAGAATCGCCCCGAGTGTTCCCATAGACTTACATTCAAAGATGTTTTTTTTCGAACGGGGGGCGCTGCAATGCATTCTCTATGGCTTCCGGGAGGGCTCGCACTAACGTGCTTATGTCATCATACGTAAGCACGTTTCATCCAACAATATTATTTGTCGCCACCTAGTGGAATCTTTAATAAAAGAAACTTGAGTGGATTGTATTAATAGTGAGTATAGAAACAAACAAGACGTATTGTAAGAGTCACTTTATTTTTCATTAATATTAAAGAAGTGAAGTTGCCTTTACATGCTTAAGCTGTTAATTTATCCATTGCATGGGTGGACCTTATCCTTATAAATCATCCAGACATTTGCCCCCCCTGAGAGATTTTGCAGGAGCCGCCACTGCCTTTTATACAATACCACGACCACCGCACTTGCAAAAAGTTTCAGTTTGGAGTTTTAACGTCTCAACACCTGTTTTGTTGCCGGAAAAAAGGGGAAAACCTTTTCTCAACAATAGTTTAAGTTGAATTATTTAATTGTCTCACGGGGTTCTTGATTCCCGTTGTTGATGCTTTGTTTTTCTCACATATTGAGCGAACACTCTCCAAACCAACACGCGGAGAGAGGCAAGAGTCCCAGTCCGTTTATTCCACCTCCGTCATCCACAGCTCCCTCCTTCACCCACAGCTCCCTCCTTCACCCACAGCTCCCTCCTTCATCCACAGCTCCCTCCTTCACCCACAGCTCTCTCCTTCACCCACAGCTCCCTCCTTCACCCACAGCTCCCTCCTTCACCCACAGCTCCCTCCTTCACCCACAGCTCCCTCCTTCACCCACAGCTCCCTCCTTCATCCACAGCTCCCTCCTTCACCCACAGCTCTCTCCTTCACCCACAGCTCCCTCCTTCACCCACAGCTCCCTCCTTCACCCACAGCTCCCTCCTTCATCCACAGCTCCCTCCTTCACCCACAGCTCTCTCCTTCACCCACAGCTCCCTCCTTCACCCACAGCTCCCTCCTTCACCCACAGCTCCCTCCTTCACCCACAGCTCCCTCCTTCACCCACAGCTCTCTCCTTCACCCACAGCTCCCTCCTTCACCCACAGCTCCCTCCTTCACCCACAGCTCCCTCCTTCATCCACAGCTCCCTCCTTCACCCACAGCTCCCTCTTTCATCCACAGCTCCCTCCTTCATCCACAGCTCCCTCTTTCATCCACAGCTCCCTCTTTCATCCACAGCTCCCTCCTTCATCCACAGCTCCCTCCTTCATCCACAGCTCTCTCCTTCATCCACAGCTCCCTCCTTCATCCACAGCTCCCTCTTTCATCCACAGCTCCCTCCTTCATCCACAGCTCCCTCCTTCATCCACAGCTCCCTCTTTCATCCACAGCTCCCTCTTTCATCCACAGCTCCCTCCTTCATCCACAGCTCCCTCCTTCATCCACAGCTCCCTCTTTCATCCACAGCTCCCTCCTTCATCCACAGCTCCCTCCTTCATCCACAGCTCCCTCCTTCACCCACAGCTCCCTCCTTCATCCACAGCTCCCTCCTTCATCCACAGCTCCCTCCTTCATCCACAGCTCTCTCCTTCACCCACAGCTCCCTCCTTCATCCACAGCTCCCTCCTTCATCCACAGCTCCCTCCTTCATCCACAGCTCTCTCCTTCACCCACAGCTCACTCCTTCACCCACAGCTCCCTCCTTCATCCACAGCTCCCTCCTTCATCCACAGCTCCCTCCTTCATCCACAGCTCTCTCCTTCATCCACAGCTCCCTCCTTCACCCACAGCTCCCTCCTTCATCCACAGCTCCCTCCTTCATCCACAGCTCCCTCCTTCACCCACAGCTCACTCCTTCACCCACAGCTCTCTCCTTCATCCACAGCTCTCTCCTTCACCTACAGCTCCCTCCTTCACCCACAGCTCCCTCCTTCACCCACAGCTCCCTCCTTCACCCACAGCTCACTCCTTCACCCACAGCTCCCTCCTTCATCCACAGCTCTCTCCTTCACCCACAGCTCTCTCCTTCACCCACAGCTCCCTCCTTCATCCACAGCTCCCTCCTTCATCCACAGCTCTCTCCTTCACCCACAGCTCACTCCTTCACCCACAGCTCCCTCCTTCACCCACAGCTCCCTCCTTCACCCACAGCTCTCTCCTTCACCCACAGCTCCCTCCTTCACCCACAGCTCCCTCCTTCACCTACAGCTCCCTCATTCACCCACAGCTCCCTCCTTCACCCACAGCACACACCTTCACCCACAGCTCCCTCCTTCACCCACAGCTCCCTCCTTCACCCACAGCTCCCTCCTTCACCCACAGCTCCCTCCTTCATCCACAGCTCCCTCCTTCATCCACAGCTCCCTCCTTCACCCACAGCTCCCTCCTTCCACACAGCTCCCTCCTTCACCCACAGCTCCCTCCTTCCCCACAGCTCCCTCCTTCACCCACAGCTCCCTCCTTCCCCACAGCTCCCTCCTTCACCCACAGCTCCCTCCTTCACCCACAGCTCCCTCCTTCACCCACAGCTCCCTCCTTCATCCACAGCTCTCTCCTTCATCCACAGCTCTCTCCTTCATCCACAGCTCTCTTCTTCATCCACAGCTCTCTCCTTCACCCACAGCTCCCTCCTTCATCCACAGCTCTTTCCTTCACCCACAGCTCTCTCCTTCATCCACAGCTCTCTCCTTCATCCACAGCTCTCTCCTTCATCCACAGCTCTCTCCTTCACCCACAGCTCCCTCCTTCATCCACCGCTCTCTCCTTCATCCACAGCTCCCTCCTTCATCCACAGCTCCCTCCTTCACCCACAGCTCCCTCCTTCACCCACAGCTCCCTCCTTCACCCACAGCTCCCTCCTTCACCCACAGCTCCCTCCTTCACCCACAGCTCCCTCCTTCATCCACAGCTCCCTCCTTCACCCACAGCTCCCTCCTTCATCCACAGCTCCCTCCTTCATCCACAGCTCCCTCCTTCACCCACAGCTCCCTCCTTCATCCACAGCTCCCTCCTTCACCCACAGCTCCCTCCTTCATCCACAGCTCCCTCCTTCACCCACAGCTCCCTCCTTCATCCACAGCTCCCTCCTTCACCCACAGCTCCCTCCTTCATCCACAGCTCCCTCCTTCATCCACAGCTCCCTCCTTCACCCACAGCTCCCTCCTTCACCCACAGCTCTCTCCTTCATCCACAGCTCTCTCCTTCATCCACAGCTCCCTCCTTCATCCACAGCTCCCTCCTTCATCCACAGCTCCCTCCTTCATCCACAGCTCCCTCCTTCATCCACAGCTCTCTCCTTCATCCACAGCTCTCTCCTTCACCCACAGCTCCCTCCTTCATCCACAGCTCCCTCCTTCATCCACAGCTCCCTCCTTCATCCACAGCTCCCTCCTTCATCCACAGCTCTCTCCTTCATCCACAGCTCTCTCCTTCATCCACAGCTCCCTCCTTCACCCACAGCTCCCTCCTTCACCCACAGCTCTCTCCTTCACCCACAGCTCTCTCCTTCATCCGCAGCTCCCTCCTTCACCCACAGCTCCCTCCTTCACCCACAGCTCTCTCCTTCACCCACAGCTCCCTCCTTCATCCACAGCTCCCTCCTTCATCCACAGCTCCCTCCTTCACCCACAGCTCTCTCCTTCACCCACAGCTCTCTCCTTCATCCACAGCTCCCTCCTTCACCCACAGCTCCCTCCTTCACCCACAGCTCCCTCCTTCATCCACAGCTCTCTCCTTCATCCACAGCTCCCTCCTTCATCCACAGCTCCCTCCTTCACCCACAGCTCCCTCCTTCATCCACAGCTCCCTCCTTCACCCACAGCTCCCTCCTTCACCCACAGCTCACTCCTTCACCCACAGCTCCCTCCTTCACCCACAGCTCACTCCTTCACCCACAGCTCAATCCTTCATCCACAACTCCCTCCTTCACCTACAGCTCCCTCCTTCACCCACAGCTCCCTCCTTCACCTACAGCTCCCTCCTTCACCCACAGCTCCCTCCTTCACCTACAGCTCACTCCTTCACCCACAGCTCCCTCCTTCACCTACAGCTCCCTCCTTCACCCACAGCTCCCTCCTTCACCCACAGCTCCCTCCTTCACCCACAGCTCACTCCTTCACCCACAGCTCAATCCTTCATCCACAACTCTCTCCTTCACCCACAGCTCTCTCCTTCACCCACAGCTCCCTCCTTCATCCACAGCTCTCTCATTCATCCACAGCTCCCTCCTTCATCCACAGCTCCCTCCTTCACCCACAGCTCCCTCCTTCACCCACAGCTCACTCCTTCACCCACAGCTCAATCCTTCATCCACAACTCTCTCCTTCACCCACAGCTCTCTCCTTCACCCACAGCTCCCTCCTTCACCCACAGCTCTCTCATTCATCCACAGCTCCCTCCTTCACCCACAGCTCCCTCCTTCATCCACAGCTCCCTCCTTCACCCACAGCTCTCTCCTTCACCCACAGCTCCTTCCTTCATCCACAGCTCTCTCATTCATCCACAGCTCCCTCCTTCACCCACAGCTCCCTCCTTCATCCACAGCTCTCTCCTTCACCTACAGCTCCCTCCTTCACCCACAGCTCCCTCCTTCACCCACAGCTCCCTCCTTCACCCACAGCTCACTCCTTCACCCACAGCTCAATCCTTCATCCACAACTCTCTCCTTCACCCACAGCTCCCTCCTTCACCCACAGCTCACTCCT
The DNA here is from genome assembly GCF_964198595.1 of Lampetra fluviatilis. Taxonomy (NCBI): domain Eukaryota; kingdom Metazoa; phylum Chordata; class Hyperoartia; order Petromyzontiformes; family Petromyzontidae; genus Lampetra; species Lampetra fluviatilis. The sequence continues at coordinate 3,769,833 of NC_136344.1, read as the reverse complement.
TCACCCACAGCTCCCTCCTTCATCCACAGCTCCCTCCTTCATCCACAGCTCTCTCCTTCACCCACAGCTCACTCCTTCACCCACAGCTCCCTCCTTCACCCACAGCTCCCTCCTTCACCCACAGCTCTCTCCTTCACCCACAGCTCCCTCCTTCACCCACAGCTCCCTCCTTCACCTACAGCTCCCTCCTTCACCCACAGCTCCCTCCTTCACCCACAGCTCACTCCTTCACCCACAGCTCCCTCCTTCACCCACAGCTCCCTCCTTCATCCACAGCTCCCTCCTTCACCCACAGCTCACTCCTTCACCCACAGCTCCCTCCTTCCCCACAGCTCCCTCCTTCACCCACAGCTCCCTCCTTCCCCACAGCTCCCTCCTTCACCCACAGCTCCCTCCTTCCCCACAGCTCCCTCCTTCACCCACAGCTCCCTCCTTCACCCACAGCTCCCTCCTTCACCCACAGCTCCCTCCTTCACCCACAGCTCTCTCCTTCATCCACAGCTCTCTCCTTCATCCACAGCTCTCTCCGTCATCCACAGCTCTCTCCTTCACCCACAGCTCCCTCCTTCATCCACAGCTCTCTCCTTCACCCACAGCTCTCTCCTTCATCCACAGCTCTTTCCTTCATCCACAGCTCTCTCCTTCATCCACAGCTCTCTCCTTCACCCACAGCTCCCTCCTTCATCCACAGCTCTCTCCTTCATCCACAGCTCCCTCCTTCACCCACAGCTCTCTCCTTCACCCACAGCTCCCTCCTTCACCCACAGCTCCCTCCTTCACCCACAGCTCCCTCCTTCACCCACAGCTCCCTCCTTCATCCACAGCTCCCTCCTTCATCCACAGCTCTCTACTTCATCCACAGCTCCCTCCTTCACCCACAGCTCCCTCCTTCATCCACAGCTCCCTCCTTCACCCACAGCTCCCTCCTTCATCCACAGCTCTCTCCTTCACCCACAGCTCCCTCCTTCACCCACAGCTCCCTCCTTCATCCACAGCTCCCTCCTTCACCCACAGCTCCCTCCTTCATCCACAGCTCTCTCCTTCATCCACAGCTCCCTCCTTCACCCACAGCTCCCTCCTTCATCCACAGCTCCCTCCTTCACCCACAGCTCCCTCCTTCATCCACAGCTCTCTCCTTCATCCACAGCTCCCTCCTTCACCCACAGCTCCCTCCTTCACCTACAGCTCCCTCCTTCACCCACAGCTCCCTCCTTCACCCACAGCTCCCTCCTTCACCCACAGCTCACTCCTTCACCCACAGCTCCCTCCTTCATCCACAGCTCTCTCCTTCACCCACAGCTCACTACTTCACCCACAGCTCTCTCCTTCACCCACAGCTCACTCCTTCACCCACAGCTCCCTCCTTCATCCACAGCTCTCTCCTTCACCCACAGCTCACTCCTTCACCCACAGCTCTCTCCTTCACCCACAGCTCTCTCCTTCACCCACAGCTCTCTCCTTCATCCACAGCTCTCTCCTTCACCCACAGCTCACTCCTTCACCCACAGCTCCCTCCTTCATCCACAGCTCTCTCCTTCACCCACAGCTCCATCCTTCACCCACAGCTCTCTCCTTCATCCACAGCTCTCTCCTTCATCCACAGCTCACTCCTTCACCCACAGCTCTCTCCTTCATCCACAGCTCTCTCCTTCATCCACAGCTCTCTCCTTCATCCACAGCTCTCTCCTTCACCCACAGCTCTCTCCTTCACCCACAGCTCTCTCCTTCATCCACAGCTCTCTCCTTCATCCACAGCTCTCTCCTTCACCCACAGCTCTCTCCTTCACCCACAGCTCACTCCTTCACCCACAGCTCTCTCCTTCACCCACAGCTCTCTCCTTCATCCACAGCTCTCTCCTTCATCCACAGCTCTCTCCTTCACCCACAGCTCTCTCCTTCACCCACAGCTCTCTCCTTCATCCACAGCTCTCTCCTTCACCCACAGCTCTCTCCTTCATCCACAGCTCTCTCCTTCATCCACAGCTCTCTCCTTCACCCACAGCTCTCTCCTTCACCCACAGCTCTCTCCTTCATCCACAGCTCTCTCCTTCATCCACAGCTCTCTCCTTCACCCACAGCTCTCTCCTTCACCCACAGCTCACTCCTTCACCCACAGCTCCCTCCTTCACCCACAGCTCTCTCCTTCATCCACAGCTCTCTCCTTCATCCACAGCTCTCTCCTTCACCCACAGCTCTCTCCTTCATCCACAGCTCTCTCCTTCATCCACAGCTCTCTCCTTCACCCACAGCTCCCTCCTTCATCCACAGCTCCCTCCTTCACCCACAGCTCACTCCTTCACCCACAGCTCCCTCCTTCATCCACAGCTCCCTCCTTCATCCACAGCTCTCTCCTTCATCCACAGCTCCCTCCTTCATCCACAGCTCCCTCCTTCATCCACAGCTCCCTCCTTCACCCACAGCTCCCTCCTTCATCCACAGCTCCCTCCTTCACCCACAGCTCCCTCCTTCACCCACAGCTCTCTCCTTCATCCACAGCTCCCTCCTTCATCCACAGCTCCCTCCTTCATCCACAGCTCTCTCCTTCATCCACAGCTCCCTCCTTCATCCACAGCTCCCTCCTTCACCCACAGCTCCCTCCTTCACCCACAGCTCCCTCCTTCACCCACAGCTCCCTCCTTCATCCACAGCTCCCTCCTTCATCCACAGCTCTCTCCTTCACCCACAGCTCCGTCCTTCATCCACAGCTCCCTCCTTCATCCACAGCTCTCTCCTTCATCCACAGCTCCCTCCTTCACCCACAGCTCCCTCCTTCATCCACAGCTCCCTCCTTCATCCACAGCTCTCTCCTTCATTCACAGCTCCCTCCTTCATCCACAGCTCCCTCCTTCATCCACAGCTCCCTCCTTCATCCACAGCTCCCTCCTTCATCCACAGCTCCCTCCTTCATCCACAGCTCCCTCCTTCATCCACAGCTCCCTCCTTCATCCACAGCTCTCTCCTTCATCCACAGCTCCCTCCTTCATCCACAGCTCCCTCCTTCACCCACAGCTCCCTCCTTCATCCACAGCTCCCTCCTTCATCCACAGCTCCCTCCTTCATCCACAGCTCCCTCCTTCATCCACAGCTCCCTCCTTCACCCACAGCTCCCTCCTTCATCCACAGCTCCCTCCTTCATCCACAGCTCTCTCACCACTGACCGCATGGGCATGTAAATGCAGGACATCATTCTGTTCCCAATCACGAACGTGTCTCAGGAAGGAATTTTGATCGTAAATCGAGGACTAACCGTATAGCATTTAACGTTAGTGTATTTATTCATCATTTTACTTACTGTTTTTAGCTTTCCCTATAAAGTAATGGAAATGAATCCAAAGTTCGTTCTATTGAAACTTCGTTTATTGAATGTACACACATCGAGGACAGGCAGTTCCTGACTTACAAGCGCATGACTTGCCAACATCCGTACTTACGAACCAGCGTTCTATGATTTTTTCAAATGTTTCTTAACATTGCATTGCGAACTGGAACTATTTTGTTCAGCGGAGCGATCCTCCGCAAGATGTAAAGGGTCACAGCATCCGCTCGGAGTGAGTGTTTGTGAACGTGTGTTTGGGGTGATGTAGCCCGCATGTCCCAGCCACCGCTTGCCCAGTCACCGCATGCCCAGCCACCGCATGCCCCAGCCACCGCATGCCCAGCCACCGCATGTCCCAGCCACCGCATGCCCAGCCACCGCATGCCCCAGCCACCGCATGTCCCAGCCACCGCATGCCCAGCCACCGCATGCCCCAGCCACCGCTTGCCCAGGCACCACATGCCCAGCCACCGCATGCCCAGCCACCGCATGCCCCAGCCACCTCATGCCCAGCCACCGCATGCCCAGCCACCGCATGCCCCAGCCACCGCTTGCCCAGGCACCACATGCCCAGCCACCGCATGCCCAGCCACCGCATGCCCCAGTCACCGCATGTCCCAGCCACCGCTTGCCCAGGCACCACATGCCCAGCCACCGCATGCCCAGCCACCGCATGTCCCAGCCACCGCATGCCCAGCCACCGCATGCCCCAGCCACCGCATGTCCCAGCCACCGCTTGCCCAGGCACCACATGCCCAGCCACCGCATGCCCAGCCACCGCATGTCCCAGCCACCGCATGCCCAGCCACCGCATGCCCAGCCACCGCATGCCCAGCCACCGCATGCCCAGCCACCGCATGCCCAGCCACCGCATGCCCAGCCACCGCAAGCCCAGCCACCTCATGCCCCAGCCACCGCATGCCCAGCCACCGCATGCCCCAGCCACCGCATGCCCCAGCCACCGCATGCCCAGCCACCTCATGCCCCAGCCACCCCATGCCCAGCCACCGCATGCCCAGCCACTGCATGCACAGCCACCGCGTGCACAGCCACCGCATGCCCAGCCACTGCATGCACAGCCACCGCGTGCACAGCCACCGCATGCCCAGCCACCGCATGCCCAGCCACCGCATGCCCAGCCACCGCATGATCAGCCACCGCATGCCCAGCCACCCCATGCCCAGCCACCGCATGCCCAGCCACCCCATGCCCAGCCACCGCATGATCAGCCACCGCATGCCCAGCCACCCCATGCCCAGCCACCCCATGCCCAGCCACCGCATGATCAGCCACCGCATGCCCAGCCACCCCATGCCCAGCCACCGCATGCCCAGCCACCGCATGATCAGCCACCGCATGCCCAGCCACCTCATGCCCAGCCACCGCGTGCCCAGTCACCGCTTGCCCAGCCACCCCATGCCCAGCCACCGCATGCCCAGCCACCGCTTGCCCAGCCACCGCTTGCCCAGCCACCGCGTGCCCAGCCACCGCGTGCCCAGCCACCGCTTGCCCAGCCACCGCTTGCCCAGCCACCGCATGCCCAGCCACCGCTTGCCCAGCCACCGCGTGCCCAGCCACCGCATGCCCAGCCACCGCTTGCCCAGCCACCGCTTGCCCAGCCACCGCTTGCCCAGCCACCGCTTGCCCAGCCACCGCTTGCCCAGCCACCGCTTGCCCAGCCACCGCTTGCCCAGCCACCGCGTGCCCAGCCACCGCTTGCCCAAGCAGCTTCTGTTTGGCCGCATAGAGGGGACTAAATGGGCACGACATGGGCTGGAGAAGAGATGGAACTGATGCGGTATGGGAGCTGAGCGGACCTGTCGACGACCGGTACCAGCGGTGTTCCAGATGGGCTTCTGTGGCAGGAGGTTCGTGAAGGACGCTGCTGCTACTGGGCAGTGGGAGGCAGTCGCCCTCCGGCAACAACGGAGGGCGGAGGAGCGACGCTCACAACAAAGAGCGGAGCGTCGGGTGGATAAAACGCAGCAAGTTGGCACAGCAGGGGGAGTAGAGTCAGCCAACCCGTGGCACCTGCTGGGTCTGTCCCGTGACCTCCTCCTGCACCTAGCCTGGCACAGTAGGGGGTACAGCTGGTGGTGCATCTACCGGTCATCTCAGTTGACCCGTGGCACCTGCTGGGTTTATCCCGAGACCTTCTGCACCTAGCCTGGCACTGTAGGGGGTGCAGCTGGTGGTGCATCTACCGGTCATCTCAGTTGACCCGTGGCACCTGCTGGGTCTATCCCGAGACCTCCTGCACCTAGCCTGGCACAGTAGGGGGTACAGCTGGTGGTGCATCTACCGGTCATCTCAGTTAGTCGACCCGTGGCACCTGCTGGGTCTGTCCCGAGACCTCCTGCACCTAGCCTGGCACAGTAGGGGGTACAGCTGGTGGTGCATCTACCAGTCATCTCAGTCAGTCAACCCATGGCACCTGCTGGGTCTATCCCGAGACCTCCTGCACCTAGCCTGGCACAGTAGGGGGTACAGCTGGTGGTGCATCTACCAGTCATCTCAGTCAGTCAACCCATGGCACCTGCTGGGTCTGTCCCGAGACCTCCTGCACCTAGCCTGGCACAGTAGGGGGTACAGCTGGTGGTGCATCTACCAGTCATCTCAGTCAACCCGTGGCACCTGCTGGGTCTGTCCCGAGACCTCCTGCACCTAGCCTGGCACAGTAGGGGGTACAGCTGGTGGTGCATCTACCGGTCATCTCAGTCAGTCAACTCGTGGCACCTGCTGGGTCTGTCCCGTGACCTCCTGCACCTAGCCTGGCACAGTAGGGGGTACAGCTGGTGGTGCATCTACCGGTCATCTCAGTCAGTCAACTCGTGGCACCTGCTGGGTCTGTCCCGTGACCTCCTCCTGAACCTAGCCTGGCACAATAGGGGGTACACTTCACGTCGGCTCAAAGTGCACTTAGCCTGGCACAGGCGCCGTGGTGACATCACCGTCACTTAGTGGCGCTTCACTAGGAACCCGGCGGTCCGACTTCAATTCCCGCTCACCGCCAACACCCGGTAACGATTATCTGAGCCGGTCCTGGGCCTCCCCTAGGTCGACTCAGCCTCAAATGAGTACCTGGTGTGCGGTGTGTCAACATCGCCACTGGGAGAGACAAAGGTGGCCGGGCGTGGTGTTGCCCCCCCCCCCCCCCATCGTGCCGGCCTTCATAGGTGCACGTTGACAGCACTTGCCCCAACAGTCTGTCCAGGCTATACGGGGGATCTTTGTCTTTGTGTGTCTGTGTGTTGAATTGTGGCCACTCCACACGCCCCTGGCGACTTGCAAGCCAACGTCAGGACTCAAGTGAAAATGAAATGGATTGTTTTGGTTCATGTCACTTTAAACTCTTTGGTTCTTTCGGTAAAGTCACGTAGAAGAAAGAAAATGAATGCAATCATAGAATACGACGTTTCGATTGCAACACGAGCAATCATCATCATCAGGTACGAAAAAACAGGACCCTGCGGGGTGGGCTGGTAGGAACGAATAACCAAGGAATATAAACATCATGTATTATGACACTTGTTTAGCCAGGAAAGCCTCACTGAGTGTAAAGGTTTTTGTAGGGTCCTACCAAGTGTTTGCAGCAGGGGACGATGTTGCTACACCTAATCGGACGATACGAAGGGAGAGATTGAGGCCTAGTTCTAGGCTTTAGGCCTAGCTGTAGGCTTTAGGCCGCTGTGAGTTAATTTTTAATTTAAATGTTTTAATTATTAATGTAAAAGCTTTAAATCTAAATGTTTCTGTTTAAAAAAAAACATCAGGAATGTAACATTGTTAAACATTAACTCCCTTTCACACACGCGGGGGTACGATACGAAGGGAGAGTTTGAGGCCTAGTTCTAGGCTTTAGGCCTAGCTGTAGGCTTTAGGCCGTTGTGAGTTAATTTTTAATTTAAATGTTTTAATTAAAAGCTATCTCAGGGAATTATAAGGGACTGTTACACTTGTTTAGCCAGGAACGCGTCACTGAGTCTAAAGGTTTTTTGTAGGGCCCTGCCAAGTGTTTGCAGTAGGGGGCGATGTTGCTACACGGACGGACGGACGGACGGACGGATGATATAATCTATTGTAGGCTGGTTCACTTCGTTCCTACCAGTAAAAACCTAGTAAACTTAGAAATATAACACAGAGAGTCGGCTAACACAACAGTCAACACCCTACCTGGTTGTTTCTGTGTTGTATCTCTCTGCTTGTGTGTCTGACTGTGTCTCTCTCTCTGTGTGTCTCTGTGTGTGTCTCTCTCTGTGTGTCTGTCTGTGTCTATGTTGTGTGTCTCTCTCTGTGTGTCTCTCTGTGTGTGTCTCTCTCTCTGTGTCTCTGTGTTTGTGTCTCTCTCTGTGTCTCTCTGTGTCTATGTTGTGTGTCTCTCTGTGTGTCTCTCTGTGTCTCTGTGTGTGTCTCTCTCTCTGTGTCTCTGTGTGTGTCTCTCTCTGTGTCTCTCTGTGTCTATGTTGTGTGTCTCTCTGTGTGTCTCTCTGTGTCTCTGTGTGTGTCTCTCTCTCTGTGTCTCTGTGTGTGTCTCTCTCTGTGTGTCTCTCTGTGTCTCTTTGTGTGTCTCTCTCTGCTTGTGAGTCTGACTGTGTGTGTCTCTCTCTGTGTGTTTCTGTGTGTGTCTCTCTCTCTGTGTCTGTGTGTCTCTCTCTGTCTGTGTTGTGTCTCTCTCTGTGTCTGTGTGTCTATGTTGTGTGTCTCTCTGTGTGTCTGTGTGTCTATGTTGTGTCTCTCTCTGTGTCTCTCTCTCTGTGTGTCTCTGTGTGTCTATGTTGTGTGTTTCTCTCTGTGTGTCTATGCTGTGTCTCTCTGTGTGTCTCTGTGTGTCTATGTTGTGTGTCTCTCTCTGTGTGTCTGTGTGTCTATGTTGTGTGTCCCTCTCTGTGTGTCTTTGTGTGTCTATGCTGTGTCTCTCTCTGTGTGTTTCTGTGTGTGTCTATGCTGTGTGTCTCTTTCTGTGTGTCTGTGTTGTGTGTCTCTCTCTCTGTCTCTGTGTGTCTATGCTGTGTCTCTGTGTGTCTGTGTTGTGTGTCTCTCTCTCTCTGTCTCTGTGTGTCTATGCTGTGTCTCTGTGTGTCTGTGCTGTGTGTCTCTCTCTCTCTCTCTGTGTGCCTATGTTGTGTGTCTATTTCTGTGTCTCTGTGTTGTGTGTCTCTCTCTCTGTCTCTGTGTGTCTATGCTGCGTCTCTGTGTGTCTGTGTTGTGTGTCTCTCTCTCTCTCTGTGTGTGCCTATGTTGTGTGTCTATTTCTGTGTCTCTGTTTTGTCTCTGTCTCAAATTTAGCAATCTTTGGAAGAGCGTTAATCAACCAGGTGAGGTGTTGACTGTTGTGATAGCCGACTCTCTGTGTTGTATTGCGTTACGTTTCTAAGTTTACTAGGTTCGTTTTTCGTAGCTGATGATGGTTGCTTGTGTTGCAATCGAAACGTCGTGCTCTATTATTTAATTAATTGTCTTGCTACGTGACTTTACCGAAACAACCAAAAAGTAATGTTACTCTATTTGATGTTTTATTTACTACGGAAAATATTACAGTGCTACGTGCACAACATTTTACTGATAGGAACGAAGTGAACCAGCCTACAATAGATTATATCGTCCGTCTGATGTCCGACATCGCCCCCTACTGCAAACACTTGGCAGGACCCTACAAAAACCTTTAGACTCAGTGACGCTTTCCTGGCTAAACAAGTGTAACATTCCCTTATAATTCCCTGAGATTGTTTTTAATTGAAACATTTAAATTTAAAATTAACTCATTCCCTGAGATTGTTTTTAATTAAAACATTTACATTAAAAATTAACTCACAGCGGCCTAAAGCCTACAGCTAGGCCTAAAGCCTAGAACTAGGCCTCAAACTCTCCCTTCGTATCGTCCGATTCGGTGTAGCAGCATCGCCCCCTGCTGCAAACACTTGGCAGGACCCTACAAAACCTTTAGACTTAGTGAGGCTTTCCTGGCTTAACAAGTGTAATAATACATTATGTTTCTATTCTTTGGTTATTCGTTCCTACCAGCCCACCCCGCAGGGACCTGTTTCTCATTCATGAGTTTAACAATTCTTAACTTTTTTGGTGAACCGTAACACATTTAATAACACTGACCCTATGGCCCATTCAGATGCAGTTACATTGTTGTGCTCCGACTTACGGACTGTTCGACTTACGCACGAATTGCGTTCGTAAGTCGGGGACGTGCGTGACGTAATCGCCTGCGCGATTACGTCACGCACATTCGGGACGTCACGACGCACTCTGCCGACAGGCGCCGTGGCGTCACGACGTGTCGATATTTATGCAGACGCTATTAACTCGCAAGCGTCATGACGTCATGTCACACTCTGCACGCGAGGGCAGGGGGTGGCTGCTACGCGTAGATCTTAACCCGGCGTCATGACGTCATTACGCATCGGAGACGGCCTACGTGATTACGTCATACGCGTATTGAAACGCCTTGTACGCGAGGGCGGCTGAAAGATGTGCCCCCCCCCCCATACGCCGTGACGTCATGAACGTCGTGACGTCACTACGCATCGCCGGATGTTCATCATCCTCACCTCTCACGTCCTGACGTCAAGACGCAACGGCATTCGCTTCCGCAGCCCTTGCCGTCGTGACGTAACGACGCGAGGACATAATTTTTACGGCGTGACGTCATGACGCACGACTGACACTCCGCTGCTTGACGTGTGACGTCACGACGCACGCAGCGCTCGTGACGTCATTTTGGCGGGAGGAGTTCCAGGGCCTGGCGCCGAAGGCTTTCTTCAAGTTGACCGGTTTTTTTTTTTTAACATTTATTTTAAAAATAATCTTTTCTCCCTCCCCTGCGCTATCGTTTAAACGTTCAAATGCTTGCCGCGTTCGGTGATGTGTAAACGTTAAATCGCCGAGGGGGTGGGTAAAAACGCGAGCCCGTTCTGCTTCCTGAGGTAAACTTTTCAGCGATGAGCCGTGGGAGACCAGGCCTGGGCCTCGGCTCGCGTTGAGGATTATAAACACGCAACTTCTCCGCCGCTTCTCCTCCAAACACGCACATAGACACACATCGCTAATCAGCAAACGCCAATAGCATCCAAAATTAATCTTCCGTGAGGCGGACCGTATCCAACATTTTCGAGGCCTCACATCAAGCCAAGCGGAGCGCCGCGTTCATTTGATCCGATCGGTCAGTGCCATGTCATCCCCCACTCCTCCTCATCATCATCCTCGGGCCAATGCCTCCCACACGCCCGCCAACAATGCCCGGCCCGCCAATGCCCTCCCGGCTGCCTTCACCGACGCCCCCGCTAACACCTTGGCCAATGCCCCCAGTGCGTTGGCAAATGCCCCTCACGTAGCCAATGCCCCCAATGCGCAGGCAAACGCCTCCGACGAGATGTGCGATGCGCTGGTCAACGCGTCGCATGAAGTAGCGAACGTCCCCAATGCATTAATATCAGTCGCCAACGTCCCTGCCCATCCACTCGCCAATGCCCCCGGCGGTGCGCCGGCCAATGCCCCTCAGACTGCGAATGCCCCCAATGCATGGGCCAATGCCTCTGCCCCTCACACATTGGCCAATGCCCCCAATGCATTGGTCAATGCCCCTCACACACTGGTCAATGCCCCTGCATCTCACACATTGGCCAATGCCCCCAATGCATTGGCCAATGCCCCTGACACATTGGCCAATGCCCCTACTCACACACTAGTCAATGCCCCTCACACATTGGTCAATTCCCCTCACACATTGGCCAATGCCCCTACTCACACATTGGCCAATGCCCCTACTCACACATTGGCCAATGCCCCTACTCACACATTGGCCAATGCCCCTACTCACACATTGGCCAATGCCCCTACTCACACATTTGCCAATGCCCCTACTTACACATTGGCCAATGCCCCTACTCACACATTTGCCAATGCCCCTACTTACACATTGGCCAATGCCCCTACTCACACATTGGCCAATGCCCCTACTCACACATTGGCCAATGCCCCTACTACTCACACATTGGCCAATGCCCCTACTCACACATTTGCCAATGCCCCTACTTACACATTGGCCAATGCCCCTACTACTCACACATTGGCCAATGCCCCTACTCACACATTGGCCAATTCCCCTACTCCTCACACATTGGCCAATGCCCCTCGGGCGTTATCCAATGCCCCTCATGTGCTAGCCAATGCCCCTGAGGCATTGGCTATTGCTCCTCGTACACTGGCCAATGCCTCTGAGAGGGTAGCCAATGCCCCTGCATCTTATACATTAGCCAATGCCTCTAATACATTAGCCAATGCCCCTAATACTATAGCCCATACCCCTAATGCATTAGCCAATGCTCCAAATACATTAGCCAATGCCCCTAATGTATTAGCCAATGCCCCTAGCACATTATCCCATACCCCTAATGCATTAGCCAATGCCCCTAATACTATAGCCCATGCCCCTAACACACTATCCCATACCCCTAATGCATTAGCCCATGCCCCTAATACTATAGCCCATGCCCCTAGCACATTGTCCCATACCCCTAATGCATTAGCCCATGCCCTTAATACTATAGCCCATGCCCCTAACGCATTGTCTCATACCCCCAATGCATTAGCCCATGCCCCAAATGTATTGGCCAATGGCCCCGAGGCGTTGGCTCACGCACCCAGTGAGCCCGGGACCCGCCTGGGCGTCCACTCCTTCTCGCTGTGCGCGAGGGAGCGGCCCGTGGAGGCCCTGAGCGTCTCCCTGCCGGGCTGCCTGCTGCTGTGGCTCGGGGAGAGGGGAGACCCGCGTCTCTCCACACTTGCGGTGGCGCTCGCCACTCGCCTGGTGAGACTGTGGCACGCGCTTGGACCGTGACGCACACGCGCAAAGTCTGTCACGCACACGCGCAAAGTCTGTCACGCACACACACAACAACAACCGCCATTCGCCACTAAGTGGCGGTGAGGTCACCACGACGCTTGTGCCAGGCCATGTGCACCCTGAGGCCACGTGAAGTGTCGAACGCCCGCTGGCAGGAGGTCACGGGGCAGACCCAGGTGCCACGGGTCGACTGACCGAGATGACCGAGATGACTGGCTGATGCACCACCTGTGCCCCCTACTGTGCCAACTTGCTGTGCTTTAGCCACCCGGCGCTCCGCTCGTTGTTGTGAGCGTCGCTCCTCCGCCCTCCGTTGTTGTTGGAGGGCGACTGCCTCCAACTGCCCAGTAGCGTCCTTCACGAGCCTCCTCCACTGAGGCCGATCTTGACACCGCTGGTACCAGTCATCGGCAAGTCCACTCAGCTCCACGTCCTCCTGTACCACATCACTCCATCTCTTCTCTAGCCCGTGCCGCGCCCGTTTAGCCCTCTCGATCCGGCCGAACAAAAGCTGTTTAGGCATGCGGTGGCTGGGCATGCGGGCTACATGACCCAGCCAACGCAGCCTTGCCTGCCGGAGGAGCTCACTGATGGGACTTTGCCCAGATCTTTCAAGGACTTGTGAGCTCCTCACACAATCCAGCCTGGTTAAACCCAGGATGGATCGTAGGCAGGCCAGCCTAAATGTTTCCAACCGGCGAAGATGCTCCACTAGGGGGGTCCACGTTTCGCAAGCGTAGAGAAGGGAGGGAATGACCGTGGCCGAGAAGACCTGAAGCTTCGTGCGGAGCGACAGACCAGGTAGCTTCCACACAGCGTTACGCAACCGATGAAAAGATATTGCCGCTCGACTGATTCGGAGTGAGACCTCTGCTGATAAACTGGAGCCGGTCATAAGCACACTGCCCAGGTATGGGAAACTCTCCACTCTCTCCACAACTGCCCCATCACCGATTGGGAGTTGTGGGGGTGGAGTGCCTGATGGTACAAAATACCCAGGCAGTTGCTTAGTTTTGGTGGGGCTGATGGTAAGGCCCCACCTCTTAGTGGCACGCTCCAGTCTCAGCAGCAGCGTCTCCAACTCCTCTTCTGAATGAGCAGCTATTACCAAATCATCGCCATACATAACGTGGTTGACCAATAGGGAGCCATCCCTTGATCGCACCCGGGCGTCGATCAGCCTCCCATTATATCTGTACCAAATGGTAATTCCCCCGGTACAGCTATTGAAGGCTTCACGAACTACGCAGTCGAAATAGATGTTAAATAATGTGGGAGCCAGAGGACATCCCTGTCGCACCCCAAGGTGTACAGGGAAAGGCTCCGACTCCCGGCCACGTAGTTTTACCCGGGCCCGCTCACCATCATGAAGGTCCTTAATGATCGTGAGCAGAGGGTCAGGGACTCCGAAAGCACGAAGAACAACCCAGAGCCCAGTCCTACTGATGGTATCATAGGCCTTGACCAGGTCAATAAAGCAGAGATGTAGGTCTTTTTGGAATTCCCTACACCTCTGCTGTAGCAGACGGACAGAAAATATGGCATCTGTGCAGGACCGCCCTTTCCTGAAACCGCATTGGGGCTCCGCAAGCCTCTCCTCAGCGTGCCTAGCAAGGCGATGTTGAATAATCCTTGCCAGGACCTTACCTGGCACACTGAGGAGTGAGATGCCCCTGTAGTTGTTACAGTCGGTACGGTCCCCCTTCTTAAAGAGGGGGACCACCAGGGCATCCTTCCAGTCCTGCGGAACCCGTCCAGTGGTCCAGACTGTTGTTATGATGTCATATAGGGCAGTCTGTGCACAAACGCCACCCTCCCTCAGCATTTCGCTTGGGAGATCATCTCTGCCCGGTGCCTTCCCTGGTCTCAGACTCCGGATCGCCCTCAGTACTTCCTCCATCTCCTCAGCAACCCGCGACCACCACCCATCCTTACAGCGCCTTACGGCTCTCCGAACCTCCGAGCGAAGGCTGCGGTAAACCTCCTCATTCTCTGACGTGGGATGCTGTAGGCGATGAGAGTGGGCCTGTCGCTTTTTCTCAATTAACCTGAACACCTCCTCCGTCAGCCAGGGTTTCTGGGGAGGTCTGGACCGCGTACCCAAAGCAGCCATTGCAGCTGCATGAGTCACAGTCTTAAACCTCGCCCATTTACCCTCGACATCAGGTGGAGTGGGGGACGATGCCAACCCCAGCTGCAAGCAATGATGAAATTCTCGCTTGCAACTTTCATCAGCTAGCTGAGACCAGGCCACTTTTGGTTGGAATGGGGTCCTGGGTGTACACCCACCACCGGAGTGGAAGAATGACAGGCGCATCTTACAGATGACTAGTCGCACACACACAATCACACACGCACACACACACACAATCTCGCACGCACACACACCAGTCTGTCACACACACAATCTCGCACGCACACACACACACAATCTCGCACGCACACACACACACCAGTCTGTCACACACACAATCTCGCACACACACACACAATCACACACGCACACACACACGCACACACACGCACACACACCAGTCTGTCACACACAATCTCGCACGAACACACAGCAGTCTGTCACACACACACACAATCCCGCACGCACACACACACACACAATCTCGCACACACACAATCTCGCACACACACAATCACACACGCACACACACACACGCACACACACACACGCACACACACACACAATCACACACACAATCACGCACACGCACGCCAGTCTGTCACATGCACACACACCAGTCTGTCACACACACACAATCACGCACACACACACACAATCATACACACACACACAATCACACACACACACAATCATACACACACACTCAATCACACACGCACACACACACAACGCCTGCCACACTCACACACTCCTGACTGCCTCACACACAGAACCCTGACTGTCTCACACACACATTCCTGTCTCGCACGCTCCTCTCTCGCACATGATCATGGTGCAGATGAAATCTGACAAGCCCAACTTGTTGGTGTTGGTTGTGGATAGAGCCGAGTCATGTCTCCCGCTCTGTCTGCCTGTCTCTGCCTCCCTGTCTCCCCGTACCTCCCCATGCCTCCCTCTGTCTCCCCGTGTCTCCCCACATCTCCCCATGTCTCCCCATGTCTCCCCGTACCTCCCCGTGCCTCCCTCTGTCTCCCCGTGTCTCCCCACATCTCCCCATGTCTCCCCGTGTCTCCCTCTGTCTCGCCGTGCCTCCCCGTGTCTCCCGTGTCTCCCTCTGTCTCCCCACATCTCCCCATGTCTCCCCGTGTCTCCCTCTGTCTCCCCGTACCTCCCCATGTCTCCCCGTGTCTCCCTCTGTCTCCCCGTACCTCCCCATGTCTCCCCGTGTCTCCCTCTGTCTCCCCGTACCTCCCCATGTCTCCCCGTGTCTCTCGTGCCTCCCTGTGTCTCCCCACATCTCCCCATGTCTCCCCGTGTCTCCCCACATCTCCCCACGTCTTCCCGTGCCTCCCTCTGTCTCCCCGTGTCTCCCCACATCTCCCCACATCTCCCCATGTCTCCCCGTGCCTCCCTCTGTCTCTCCGTGTCTCCCCACATCTCCCCGTGTCTCCCCGTGCCTCCCTCTGTCTCCCCGTGCCTCCCTTTGTCTCCCCGTGTCTCCCCACATCTCCCTACATCTCGCCATGTCTCCCCGTGCCTCCCTCTGTCTCCCCGTGTCTCCCCACGTCTCCCCGTGTCTCCCGTGCAGGACACGATGCCGATTGGCAGCTCGCTGCTGGGAGACCACGCCGAGGGGTTCTCCTGTGCCCTCGCCCAGCGCCTGGGTGAGCCCCTCACCCTGGACCCCCAAACCCTCACCCTGAACCCCTAAAAAATCACCCTGGACCCCAAACCCTCACCCTGGACCCCCGAAAAATCACCCTGGACCCCCAAACCCTCACCCGGGACCCCAAACCCTCACCCTGAACCCCCGAAAAATCACCCTGGTCCCCCAAACTTTCACCCTGGACCCCCGAAAAATCACCCTGGATCCCAAATCCCTCACCCGGGACCCCCGAAAAATCACCCTGGATCCCAAATCCCTCACCCGGGACCCCAAACTCTCACCCTGAACCCCAAAACCCTCACCTTAGACCCTAAAAAATCACCCCCGAAAAATCACCCTGGATCCCAAATCCCTCACCCTGGACCCCCAGACCCTCACCCTGGACCCCCAAACAATCACAGTGAGATCAGCAAGGCATTGTGGTTCATTCGT
Organism: Lampetra fluviatilis; assembly: GCF_964198595.1. Lineage (NCBI taxonomy): Eukaryota > Metazoa > Chordata > Hyperoartia > Petromyzontiformes > Petromyzontidae > Lampetra > Lampetra fluviatilis. The sequence goes on along the minus strand of NC_136344.1, from coordinate 3,753,428 downwards.
GGCAAGCACCAGGTACTCCGACGTAGAAGAGGCCAAGGAACAGTTCAGATATCCGTCACTGTTATTGGTTGTGAGTGGGAATTAAACGCGGGTCACAGGGTACGTAGCCCACTCACTCACTCTGTAGAGCAGGGGGAGATCACACACACTTCACTCATTCACTCTGTAGTACAGGGGGAGATCACACAAACTCCACTCACTCTGTAGAACAGGGGGAGATCACACAAACTCCACTCACTCACTCTGTAGAACAGGGGGAGATCACACAAACTCCACTCACTCACTCTGTAGAACAGGGGGAGATCACACAAACTCCACTCACTCTGTAGAACAGGGGGAGATCACACAAACTCCACTCACTCTGTAGAACAGGGGGAGATCACACAAACTCCACTCACTCACTCTGTAGAACAGGGGGAGATCACACAAACTCCACTCACTCACTCTGTAGAACAGGGGGAGATCACACAAACTCCACTCACTCACTCTGTAGAACAGGGGGAGATCACACAAACTCCACTCACTCACTCTGTAGAACAGGGTGAGATCACACAAACTCCACTCACTCACTCTGTAGAACAGGGGGAGATCACACACACTTCACTCATTCACTCTGTAGTACAGGGGGAGATCACACAAACTCCACTCACTCTGTAGAACAGGGGGAGATCACACAAACTCCACTCACTCACTCTGTAGAACAGGGGGAGATCACACAAACTCCACTCACTCACTCTGTAGAACAGGGGAGATCACACAAACTCCACTCACTCACTCTGTAGAACAGGGGGAGATCACACAAACTCCACTCACTCACTCTGTAGAACAGGGGGAGATCACACAAACTCCACTCACTCACTCTGTAGAACAGGGAGAGATCACACAAACTCCACTCACTCACTCTGTAGAACAGGGGGAGATCACACAAACTCCACTCACTCACTCTGTAGAACAGGGAGAGATCACACAAACTCCACTCACTCACTCTGTAGAACAGGGGGAGATCACACAAACTCCACTCACTCACTCTGTAGAACAGGGGGAGATCACACAAACTCCACTCACTCACTCTGTAGAACAGGGGGAGATCACACAAACTCCACTCACTCACTCTGCAGAACAGAGGGAGAACACACAAACTCCACTCACTCACTCAACTGGAAGCCGATGTGTGCGTGACGTGCGTGCGTGCATAACACGTGTGTTTCACGCGTGTGTCCGCGCCTGCAGCCAAGCGCACGGGCAAGCAGGTGTTCGCCAGCGTGAACCTGCCGGGGCTCGACGCGGCCTCGCTGGCGCTGCTGGAGCAGCAGCTGCGGCACGAGATGGAGGAGAGGCCCGACAGGTTCTGACGTGGCCGTCGATGCCGAACTGATGATACAAGTGCATCGCAGCTCCCGGCGGCTCCCTAATGTCGGAAGGGAGAGCGTTCCAGACGGCCGCAGGAGCGCGTCTGAAAGCGCCGCGCGACGCGGCGATCACCGTCTCTGTTTGATGGCCAGCCGAGAGCCGCCTCCGCCACTGCGAGGATGACCGGAGTTGACGCGACGGCGAGAAAAACCAACGTCACGCGAACTCCGCTCACCACACAGAGGCCCACAGACTCGCCACACAGAGACCCATAGACTCACACAGAGACCCATAGACTCACCATACAGAGACCCATAGACTCATCACACAGAGACCCACAGACTCACCACACAGAGACCCATAGACTCACACAGAGACCCGTAGACTCACACAGAGACCCGTCGATTCACCACACAGAGACCCATAGACTCACACAGAGACCCATAGACTCACACGGAGACCCATAGACTCACCACACAGAGACCCATAGACTCACACAGAGACCCATAGACTCACCATACAGCACCATATTTTAACACTAAAGCAGTCACTGACTCGCAACAACTTGCAATCATAAGTGACAGAGTTAATTTCGGATAAAATCAATGAAAATGGGGTATGACGATAGCGTAAAAATGAGATGTGTTAGAGCAACTCTGAGATCACATTTGGAATCGGCACCCTGAAATTAGTCTAGAACAGCTGCAAGAGTCCAGGCCAGAAAAAACATGCTTTTTTTTGTTGACCAGTGTAAGTGACAGAGTTAATTTCGGATAAAATCAATGAAAATGGGGTATGCCGATAGCATAAAAATGAGATGTGTTAGAGCAACTCTGAGATCACATTTGGAATCGGCACCCTGAAATTAGTCTAGAACAGCTGCAAGAGTCCAGGCCAGAAAAAAGGTTTTTTTTGTTGACCAGTGTAAGTGACAGAGTTAATTTCGGATAAAATCAATGAAAATGGGGTATGCCGATAGCATAAAAATGAGATGTGATGGAGCAAATATGAGATCAGATTTGGAATCAGAACCCTGAAATGATTCTAGATTTGAAGCTTTCGTGACTGCAAGGAATCATATTCTTAGGTTTTTTCGGTAAAGTCACGTAGGTAAAACATTAAAATTAATGAAAATAAAATAAAAACAAAAATCATGACGTTTCGGAGGCAACACAAGTCTCCGTCATCAGGTGGGACCGTCACAGCCGAATTAGCTGCATCAAGGTGCTCTTGATGCAGCTAATTCGTGACTTTACCGGAAAAAACTTAAGAATATGATACCCTGAAATGAATCTAAAACAGCTGCAAGAGTCCAGGCCAGAAAAACATGCTTTTTTTTGTTGACCAGTGTAATTAATCAGGATGCATTGCTCCAATGCCATCCTAATATCGGAAGAGCGTTCCAGACGGCCGCAGAAGTGCATGTGAAAGCGAGCGATGCGGTGCCCGTCTTTGATTGATGGCCAGCCAAAAGCCACTTGCGAGGATGACCGGAGTTTGCATGAAGGTTTATGGAAAGCACTTTGTGTGTGTGTGTGTAACGAGCGAGACCTCGTACCGTATTCGTTGGGCAACCGAAAGCCAACGCGGCTCGGCAAGCACTGGACGGACAACGGTCGGATCTTGCAGTTGCCCCGTCCCGACACGTGCCAGGGGATTTTGTACACGCAGCAGCTTGGCAATGTTTTTGCCAGACCTCCCGTAGAGTAGCGGGTTGCAATAACCGAGCCTTGTCGATGCTATGCCATTAGCCAAGTGGCAAACGTTAGAGCGCATTTAACACGACGAAGCGGAGATGTGGTGTCATGGTTGGTTCTTGATATTTTTTTGGGGGGGTGGGGGGGGGGCTGGTGGTGAGATCGCCGCCTTAATGAAATGCCTCCAGACAGACGATTAATAAAGTTGCCGTATGATGAAAAAAAACGTGGTTGATTACTGTTATACGTTGCGTGTGAATTGCTGTCCCAACACACTGGCGGTGTGGTGAGATTTTGACTACCTCGCCTGGTATGCAGGAGGTCACGGATTAAATCCCAACCCCGACGCCTGCTGCTGTATATTTGGAGTTTGCGTGTCTCTCTCTCAGTGGTGAGATGTTAACTACCTCGCCTGGTACGCAGGAGGTCACGGATTAAATCCCAACCCTGACGCCCGCTGCTGTATATTTGGAGTTTGCGTGTCTTTCTCTCTCAGTGGTGAGATGTTAACTACCTCGCCTGGTATGCAGGAGGTCACGGATTAAATCCCAACCCTGACGCCCGCTGCTGTATATTTGGAGTGTGCGTGTCTCTCTCTCTCAGTGGTGAGATGTTAACTACCTCGCCTGGTACGCAGGAGGTCACGGATTAAATCCCAACCCTGACGTCTGCTGCTGTATATTTGGAGTTTGCGTGTCTCTCTCAGTGGTGAGATGTTAACTACCTCGCCTGGTATGCAGGAGGTCACGGATTAAATCCCAACCCCGACGCCCGCTGCTGTATATTTGGAGTTTGCGTGTCTCAGTGGTGAGATGTTAACTACCTCGCCTGGTATGCAGGAGGTTGCGGATTAAATCCCAACCCTGATGCCCGCTGCTGTATATTTGGAGTTTGCGTGTCTCTCTCCGTGGATTTTTCTCCGTGCCCTTCGGTTTTCCCCTCCGCATTTATCAACATGCGTTTAGAGTATTTGGCTGCTATGATTTCTGCGTGACGATAACCCACTTAATTGAGATATCATTTGTGATCGCCAGCTCGCTTCTGAAAAGAACTATGCAGCTCAGTGGACCTTACCCGGTAAAATAACATACCATTGGAACCTCATTTGCCAGTAAAAAATATGATAATTGGGTTTTTTACCCTTCTATCTGGCAACAAAACAGACACCTTTTTTTTTACAAAGAGTCATGTTTGCATAGACCACAATACCTGCGGTCATAATGCAAACAAAAAACATTACTCTGATAAAGGACAGTGCACATTGTCAGAGTTTTGTTTTTTGTTTGCATTATGACCGCAGGTATTGTGGTCTATGTAAACATGACTCCTTGTAAAAAAGGTGTCAGTTTTGTTGCCAGATAGAAGGGTAAAGAAAACAATTATAATTACTACTGATTTAAAGCTTTCATGACTGCAGGCATTCATCTTCTTGGTTTTTTCGGTAAAGTTACGTAGAAGGGAAATAATAAAATAATACAAATTATAAAACATAATAAAATAAAAATTCTCACGACGTTTCGGCCACAACGCAAGCAGCCGTCCTCAGGTGAAGAACAGGTCTGTCGGAAAGACCTGAGGATGGCTGCTTGCGTTGTGGCCGAAACGTGAGAATTTTTATTTTATGTTTTATTTTATTATTATTTTATTATTTCCCTTCTACGTGACTTTACCGAAATATCCAAGAAGATAATAACGACTGGCCAAGATTAGTTAAGAGAATCAATTGAAATTGAGAAGAATTCAAATCATCTTCTTGGTTCTTTTGGTAAAGTCACGTAGAAGGGAAATAATGAAATAATAAAAATATAAAACAATAAAAATTCTCACGACGTCTCGACTGCAACAATCATCATCAGGTGTGAAATCCACACCTTGCTGTGGATTTCACACCTGACGATTATTGCTTGTGTTGCAGTCGAAACGTCGTGAGAATTTTATTTTATTATTTTATTTTTATTTTATTATTTCCCTTCTACGTGACTTTACCGAAAGAACCAAGAAGACACTATGGGAACCTCATTTGCCAGTAAAAAAATATGATAATTGGTTTTTTACCCTTCTATCTGGCAACAAAACTGACACCTTTTTACAAGGAGTCATGTTTGCATAGACCGCAATGCCTGCAGTCATAATGCAAACAAAAGAACACAACTCTGATAATGTATGCACTGTCCTTGAAGTTGATTGGTCCACACCCGAGACAGCTTTCCTTAGAGCCTAGTCTCACATGGTGTTGGACCAGATGACGCCAAAAGGCGCACAACTCAAAGACAACGCACCATCAGAGTATGAGAGCTCGGGGCAAGCATCTACACTATGGGAACCTCATTTGCCAGTAAAAAATATGATAATTGGTTTTTTACCCTTCTATCTGGAAACAAAACTGACACCAAGAAGATAATTACGACTGGCCAAGATTAGTTCGAGAATCAATTGAAATTGAGAAGAATTCAAATCATTTTAATCGCCGTGACAGCTACAGACTCGGCGCAGCCTGGGAGCGTATTATTAAGTAACACACAACACACACATTGCAATTCCTTACACGTGACTCACATGCTGAGTGGCTGATTACTGATCTGTTACATAATTGCATTCACCCCAACCCCAGAGGTCGCAAACGGGTTTTGATTCCTTACCCGTACCTGGCCGCACCAGGGTCGCAAACGCGTACCCGTACCCTACACGATACCCGGCCGGGTACGGGTATCGGGTACCCGATTGCGACCTCTGGGATGAAGCCATGTTGCAGGCGCGGGTGGGTTGATTCTAGGAACTTGAATTGTGAGAAGAGACAAGACGTTGGGAAATGAGTGACAAACGGTGACTCACCAGTGACTCACGGCCTACCCGTACCCGGCCGCACCAGGGTCGCAAACGGGTACCCGTACACCCGTACCCTGCCGGGTACGGGTAGCCGGGTATCGGGTAGGGTACGGGTATCGAGTACCCGGTTGCGACCTCTGCCCCATCCCCCGCCCCTGATTTCGAATCCTGATGGGGTTCAACAACGATCACATCGTGATCCTAAACTAGTTAAGACCGGGAGCAGGTGGATTGGCTTCACTCTTGTGGCAAATTGCCCGAGGATGCTGGATGTATTTACCAGCGAAACGTCGTGCTACTCAAATTGTAAATTCTAGATTTGAAGCTTTCGTGACTGCAAGGATTCGTACGTAGGTAAAAAATGAAATTAAAATTAATACAAATAAAATAATAAAAAATCACGACGTTTCGGAGGCAACACAAGTCTCCGTCATCAGGTGGGACCGTCACAGCCAGATTTGCTGTATCAAGTGAGGCAGGGATTCCAAGAAGTTGTAAATGTTGTGGATTAACTCTTCAGTTTCATTTATTCAGCAAAGTCTTCCAGAAAGAAAGCACCGTATTTCAACGATGTTATGCGAAAATCCCCAGAGGGATGCAAGTCAAACAACAACAACAACAACCGTAAGACAATTTAGATGAAAGTTATCAGGCTAACTCTGTACTACAACAAACAAACATGGCTAAACCAAAAGTTTTCAAAATCACCAAAATAAAGCTATAAAAACAATATGAATTTTGATTTAAAGCTTTCGTGACTGCAGGGATTCATATTCTTGGTTCTTTCGGTAAAGTCATCACGTAGAAGGGAAATAATAAAATAATAACAATATAAAAACAATATAGCTGTGATCATAGGAACTGTGATTCAAATTTAACAATTAACGATATACATGATACACACCGGTGGGCTAAAGTAGTGAACTCTTTTGTCTTTTGTCAACGTGACAGATTTCGATTTAAAGCTTTCGTGACTGCAGGGATTCATCTTCTTGGTTCTTTCGGTAAAGTCACGTAGAATGGAAATAATAAAAATAAAACATAATTAAATAATTCTCACGACGTTTCGGCCACAACGCAAGCAGCCGTCCTCAGGTGAAGACCAGGTCTGTCGGGGAGACAGCGTCTGAAAACGTGACAGATGTTTTGCTGATTGGCCGTGTCGGGTGGTGGAGGGTTACGACACATTTATAAACAACGCGATCTCAACCCAAAAACCTTTATTATGAGGTAAGGCCCATGGGGCAGTCGGTGTATGTAGGTGTGTAGCAGAGGTAACAACCGGGTACCCGATACCCGTACCCTACCCGATACCCGGCTACCCGTACCCGGCCGGGTACGGGTACCCGTTTGCGACCCTGGTGCGGCCGGGTACGGGTACGGGTAGGCCGTGAGTCACTGTTGAGTCACCGTTTGTCACTCATTTCCCAACGTCTTGTCTCTTCTCACAATTCAAGTTCCTAGAATCAACCCACCCGCGCCTGCAACGTGGCTTCATCCCAGAGGTCGCAATCAGGTACCCGGCCGGGTACGGGTAGGGTACGGGTACCCGTTTGCGACCCTGGTGCGGCCGGGTACGGGTAAGGAATCAAAACCCGTTTGCTACCTCTGGTGTGTAGGTGTATAGGTGGAGGCAGTCGCCCTCCAGCAACAACGGAGGGCGGAGGAGCGACGCTCACAACAACGAGCGGAGCGCCGGGTGGCTAAAGCACAGCGAGTTGGCACAGTAGGGGGCACAGGTGGTGCATCAGCCAGTCATCTCGGTCATCTCGGTCAGTCGACCCGTGGCACCTGCTGGGTCTGCCCACTTTGCCCCCTTGCGGTCTCGTCGCAGGCTACACGGGGGAGCTTTGTCTTTGTGCCGAGGTGTGTGCGTGTGTAGGCCTGTGAGGCTTTGTGTGTAGGCCTGTGGGTGTCAATAGGTGTGTGTAGGTGTATAGGTGTGTATGTTTCACCTGTGTGTGTAGGTGTGTGTAGGTGTATAGGTGTGTGTGTAGGTGTGTGTGTGTAGGTGTATGTAGGTGTGTTTGTGTGTGGAGGTGTATTGGTGTGTGTAGGTGTGTGTTTCACCTGTGTGTGTGTAGGTGTGTAGGTGTATGTGTGTGTAGGTGTGTGTGTAGGTGTGTGTGTATGTAGGTGTGTGTGTGTGTAGGTGTATGTAGGTGTGTGTGTGTGTAGGTGTGTGTGTGTGTGGAGGTGTATTGGTGTGTGTAGGTGTATTGGTGTGTGTAGGTGTGTGTGTAGGTGTGTGTGCGTAGGTGTGTGTGTGTGTAGGTGTCTGTGCGTAGGTGTGTGTGTAGGTGTGTGTGTATAGGTGTGTAGGTGTGTGTGTTACAGTTGGCACAGTAGGGGGCACAGGTGGTGCATCAGCCAGTCATCTCGGTCATTTCAGTCAGTCGACCCGTGGCACCTGCTGGGTCTGCCCCGTGACCTCCTGCCAGCGGGCGTTCGACACTTCACGTGGCCTCAAGGTGCACTTGGCCTGGCACAAGCGTCGTCGTGGTGACGTCACCGCCACTTAGTGGCGAATGGCGGTTGTTGTATAGGTGTAAATGACGTCACGCGCCTAGGGGGGGGGGGGGGTCAGACATTTGTGACGATATGTGACGAGGGGGTGAGGGGGTTGAGAAATGTGACGTCACATTAAAATGCGCAACTTTAAATGAATATAGACAACACGTTCTACTTAATTAAATAGACTTTTTAATAAATGTTTTCTCCTACAACATCAGAGTGCAGCGCCACATTAAATATGCACTACAATGACAATAGTTTAAAGCGATTTAAATTATTTTTTTAAAGCATTGGTGGTGTTTCATTCAGACGCTGTCTCCCCGACAGACCTGTTCTTCACCTGAGGACGGCTGCTTGCGTTGTGGCCGAAACGTCGTGAGAATTGTATTTTATTGTTTTATTTTCATTATTTTATTAAAGTCACGGAAGCTTGTGTTGCCTCCGAAACGTCGTGATTTTCATTTTATTTTACTTTTATTAATTTTAATGTTTTACCTTCATGGTGACTTTACCGAAAAAAAACCTTAAGAATATGAATCCTTGCAGTCACGAAAGCTTCAAATTTAGGATTTAAAGCATGTTTCATTTTTGGGGGGGGGGGGCAGAGCTTTGTGACGTCATATTTGAGGGGTGGGGGGGGGGTTCTGACTTTTTGTGACGCCATGTGACGAGGAGGGGGGGGGGGTCAAAAATCGTCCAAAATCGCGTGACGTCATTTATGAACGGCCCCAAGGTGCACTTCGAGACCCCACGTGACGTTGTCAAAGTCTCCTCGGAGGTCACGACCCCTCCCATTAGACTCCACCCCCTTTACAGGTCCGCCCTCTCCCATTGGACCATGCTGCTGTTGTGGAGTGACGCATGCAGACAGCTGGCTATGGCGGCAGGGTTTTGGTGGTACATGGTGTGTTGATGCCATTTATTGCGAAAATTCCGTCACACTATGGGAACCTCATTTGCCAGTAAAAATATGATAATTGGTTCTTTACCCTTCTATCTGGCAACAAAACTGACACCTTTTTACAAGGAGTCATGTTTGCATAGACCACAATGCCTGCAGTCATAATGCAAACAAAAAAACACAACTATGATAATGTATGCACTGTCCTTGAAGTTGATTGGTCCACACCCGAGACAGCTTTCCTTAGAGCCTAGTCTCACATGGGTTGGACCAGACGACGCCAAAAGGCCTTTTGGCGTCATCTGGTCTATGCAAACATGACTCCTTGTAAAAAGGTGTCAGTTTTGTTGCCAGATAGAAGGGTAAAGAACCAATTATGAATTCCGTCACAGTTCATATGATCGCTTTTTCATTGGTGTCATGGCTTTATTTTGGTGATTTTCGAAAAGTGTATCGGTTTGGCCATGTTTGTGTTGTTGTAGTACAGAGTTACACTGATGGCCTTAATCTAAGTTGTCTTGTGGTTGTTGTTGTTGTTTGACTTGCATCCCACTGGGATTTTTGCACAGTTTTGTGTACGGTGATTTATCTGCAATGTTTTGCTGTCTTTTCTTGGATTTTCTGTTTGCACTCAGTCACATATTCACTTTAAGATGTTTTTTGTTCGTGTTTTTGTTTTTTGTTCGTTGCGGTTGCACCCGATTCAAGAGCCGAATGGCTCACAGGGCTACACCTAATACATGAACTTGAAACCCGCCTACTTTGTAGACCCGCCCACTCTCCACAAGCCCCTCCCCCTCTCCCATTGGACCCGCCTACTTTGTAGACCCGCCCACTCTCCACAAGCCCCTCCCCCTCTCTCATTGGACCCGCCTACTTTGTAGCTCCACCCACTCCCCCCCAAGCCCCTCCCCCTCTCCCATTGGACCCGCCTACTTTGTAGCTCCGCCCACAAGCCCCAAGCTCCTCCCCCTCTCTCATTGGACCCGCCTACTTCGTAGCCCCGCCCACTCCATAAGCCCCTCCCCCTCTCTCATTGGACCCGCCTACTTTGTAGGTCCGCCCACTCCCCCATGCCCCTCCCCCTTTTCCATTAGACCACGCCTCCCCTCGTAGCCCCGCCCACTCTCCACCCTCCCCCCACAAGCTCCGCCCCCTTCCAGGTTTGGGTCAATCGGAAGTTTAACTCGGGCCGAGGTGGGGGGAGGGGTAGCCGAACCAATTAACCCGCTCAGCCACTTCGGTGGCGGGGAGGGAGGGAGGGGGGGAGGGAGGGAGTGTGTGGGGGGTAGTGGGGGGGAGTGTGGGGGGGGTTGTGGGGGGGAGGGAGTGGGGGGGGGGTGTAGGGGAGGTAGTGAGTGTGTGGGGGGGAGGGAGTGTGGGGGGGAGGGAGTGTGTGGGGGGTAGTGGGGGGGAGTGTGGGGGGGGTTGTGGGGGGGAGGGAGTGTGGGGGGGAGGGAGTGTGGTGGGGGGTAGGGGAGGTAGTGAGTGTGTGGGGGGGAGGGAGTGTGGGGGGGAGGGAGTGTGGGGGGGAGGGAGTGTGGGGGGGGGTAGTGGAGGGGAGGTAGTGAGTGTGTGTGTGGGGGTATCGTACGAGCGTCAACGTAGAGTTGGTGAGCGCCTATTAAAGGTCTGGGCTGTTCGATCGCGGTAATAACCGAGGTGAGAGTCTGTGTGTGTCTGTGTGTGTGTCTGTCTGTGTGTGTCTGTGTGTGTGTCTGTGTGTGTGTCTGTGTGTTTCTCTGTGTGTATGTCTCTCTGTCTGTGTGTGTCTGTGTGTGTGTCTCTGTGTGTGTGTCTCTCTCTCTGTGTGTGTCTGTCTGTGTGTCTGTGTGTGTCTCTCTCTCTGTGTGTCTGTGTGTGTGTGTCTGTGTGTGTGTCTGTGTGTGTGTGTCTCTGTGTGTCTGTCTCTCTCTCTCTGTGTCTGCGTGTGTGTGTGTCTGCGTGTGTGTGTGTCTGTGTGTGTGTCTCTCTCTCTGTGTCTGTGTGTGTGTCTGTCTTTGTGTGTGTCTGTGTGTGTGTCTCTCTGTATGTGTCTGTGTCTCTCTGTGTGTCTGTGTCTCTGTGTGTGTGTCTGTGTGTGTGAGTCTCTGTGTGTCTGTGTCTCTGTGTGTCTGTGTGTGTGTGTGTCTCTCTCTCTGTGTGTCTGTGTGTGTGTGTGTCTCTGTGTGTGTGTCTGTGTGTGTGTGTCTCTCTCGCTGTGTGTGTGTGTGTGTCTCTCTCTGTGTGTCTCTCTCTGTGTCTATGTGTGTCTCTCTCTCTCTGTGTGTTTCTCTCTCTGTGTCTCTGTGAGTGTGTGTCTGTGTGTGTCTCTGTGTGTCTGTGTCTCTGTGTGTCTGTGTCTCTGTGTGTCTGTGTCTCTCTGTGTCTGTGTCTCTGTGTGTCTGTGTCTCTGTGTGTCTGTGTCTCTCTGTGTCTGTGTCTCTGTGAGTGTGTCTCTGTCTCTGTGTGTCTGTGTCTCTGTGTGTCTGTGTCTCTGTGTGTCTGTGTCTCTCTGTGTCTGTGTCTCTGTGAGTGTGTCTCTGTGTGTCTGTGTCTCTGTGTGTCTGTGTCTCTGTGTGTCTGTGTCTCTGTGTGTCTGTGTCTCTGTGTGTCTGTGTCTCTCTGTGTCTGTGTCTCTGTGAGTGTGTCTCTGTGTGTCTGTGTCTCTGTGTGTCTGTGTCTCTGTGTCTCTGTGTCTCTGTGTCTCTGTGAGTGTGTCTCTGTGTCTCTGTGTCTCTCTGTGTCTGTGTCTCTGTGAGTGTGTGTCTGTGTGTGTCTCTGTGTGTCTGTGTTTCTGTGTCTCTCTCTCTGTGTCTGTGTCTCTGTGTGTCTGTGTCTCTGTGTGTCTCTCTCTCTGTGTCTGTGTCTCTGTGAGTGTGTCTCTGTGTGTCTCTCTCTCTGTGTCTGTGTCTCTGTGAGTGTGTCTCTGTGTGTCTCTCTCTCTGTGTCTGTGTCTCTGTGTGTCTGTGTCTCTGTGTGTCTCTCTCTCTGTGTCTGTGTCTCTGTGAGTGTGTCTCTGTGTGTCTGCGGTTGCGTCGTCGACTCGGCCTCGCGTGAACTCCCCTGCACTGTCGCGCCACTGGGGAGACAAAGGCGGCCGGGGGCCGCCTCGAGCAGCACTTTGCCCCCTTGCGGTCTTGTCGCAGGCTACACGGGGGAGCTTTGTCTTTGTGTCGAGGTGTGTGCGTGTGTAGGCCTGTGAGGCTTTGTGTGTAGGCCTGTGGGTGTCAATAGGTGTAGGTGTGTGTGTTTCACCTGTGTGTGTGTAGGTGTATAGGTGTGTGTGTAGGTGTGTGTGTGTAGGTGTATATGTGTAGGTGTGTGTGTGTAGGTGTATAGGTGTGTGTGTGTAGGTGTGTGTGTGTAGGTGTGTGTGTGTAGGTGTGTGTGTGTAGGTGTATAGGTGTAGGTGTGTGTGTAGGTGTGTAGGTGTGTGTGTGTAGGTGTGTGTGTGTAGGTGTGTGTGTGTAGGTGTGTGTGTGTAGGTGTGTGTGTGTAGGTGTGTGGGTTTCACCTGTGTGTGTGTAGGTGTATAGGTGTGTTTGTGTGTGTATGTGTGTAGGTTTATAGGTGTGTATGTAGGTGTGTGTGTCGGTGTATAGGTGTGTGTGTGTAGGTGTGTGTGGGTGTGTGTGTGTAGGTGTGCCTAAGTGTGTAGGTGTGTGTGCCTAAGTGTGTAGGTGTGTGTGTAGGTGTGTGTGCGTAGGTGTGTGTGTAGGTGTATAGGTGTGTGTGTAGGTGTATGTGTGTGTGTGTGTAGGTGTATAGGTGTGTGTAGGTGTATAGGTGTGTGTAGGTGTATAGGTGTGTGTGTAGGTGTGTGTAGGTGTGTGTGTGTAGGTGTGTGTGGGTGTGTGTGTATAGGTGTGTGTGCCTAAGTGTGTAGGTGTGTGTGTAGGGGTGTGTGTGTGTGTAGGTGTGTGCCTGTGTGTGTAAGTGTGTGTGTGTAGGTGTGTGTGTAGGTGTGTGTGTAGGTGTGTGTGTAGGTGTGTGTGTGTAGGTGTGTGTGCGTAGGTGTGTGTGTAGGTGTATAGGTGTGTAGGTGTATAGGTGTGTGTGTAGGTGTATAGGTGTGTGTGTAGGTGTGTGTGTGCGTAGGTGTGTGTTTATAGGTGTGTGTGTGGGTGTGTGTGTGTTACAGTTGGTACAGTAGGGGGCACAGGTGGTGTATCAGCCAGTCATCACGGTCATCTCAGTCAGTCGACCCGTGGCACCTGCTGGGTCTGCCCCGTGACCTGCCAGCGGGCGTTCGACACTTCACGTGATAGCCTCAAGGTGCACATGGCCTGGCACAAGCGTCGTGGTGACGTCACCGCCACTTAGTGGCGAATGGCGGTTGTTGTTGTGTGTGTGTAGGTGTGTAGGTATAGGTGTGTTGGTGTGTGTGTGTAGGGGTATGTGTATGTGTGTAGGTATAGGTGTGTAGGTTTATAGGTGTGTGTGTGTGGGTGTATAGGTGTGTGTATAGACTGTAACAACTACAGGGGCATCTCACTCCTCAGTGTGCCGGGAAAGGTCCTGGCAAGGTTTATTCAACATCGCCTTGACAGGCACGCTGAGGAGAGGCTTGCGGAGCCCCAATATGGTTTCAGGAAAGGGCGGTCCTGCACAGATGCCATATTTTCTGTCCGTTTGCTACAGCAGAGGTGTAGGGATTTCCAACAAGACCTACATCTCTGCTTTATTGACCTGGTCAAGGCCTATGATACCATATGTAGGCTTGGGCTCTGGGTTGTTCTTCGTGCTTTCGGAGTCCCTGACCCTCTGCTCACGATCATTAAGAACCTTCATGATGGTGAGCGGGCCCAGGTAAAACTACATGACTGGGAGTCAGAGCCATTCCCTGTTCACCTTGGGGTGCGACAGGGATTTCCTCTGGCTCCAACATTATTTAACATCTATTTCTACCACGTAGTTCGTGAAGCCTTCAGTAGCTGTACCGGAGGAATTTCCATCTGGTACAGATACAATGGGAGGCTGATCGATGCCCGGGTGCGGTCAAGGGATGGCTCCCTATTGGTCAACCACGTTATGTATGCCGATGACCTGGTAATTGCGGCTCACTCAAGAGGAGGAGTTGGAGGCGCTGCTGCTGAAACTGGAGTGTGTCACTAAGAGGTGGGGCCTTACCATCAGCTCCACCAAAACTAAGCACCTGCCTGGGTATTTTGTACCATCTGGCACTCCACCCCCACAACTCCCAATCGGGGCAGTTGTGGAGAGAGTGGAGAGTTTCCCATACCTGGGCAGTGTGCACATGACCGGCTCCACTTTCACAGCAGAGGTCTCACTCCGAATCAGTCGAGCGGCATTATATTTTCATCGGTTGCATAACGCTGTGTGCAAGCTACCTGGTCTATCACTCCGCACGAAGCTTCAGGTCTTCTCGGCCACGGTCATTCCCTCCCTTCTCTACGCTTGCGAAACGTGGACACCCCTAATGGAACATCTTCGCCGGTTAGAAACATTTAGGCTGGCCTGCCTACGATCAATCTTGGGTTTAACCAGGCTGGATTGTGTGAGGAGCTCACAAATCCTTGAAAGATGTGGACAAAGTCCTATCGGTGAGCTCCTCCGGCAGGCAAGGCTGCGTTGGCTGGGTCATATAGCCCGCATGCCCAGCCACCGCATGCCTAAACAGCTTTTGTTCGGCCGGATCGAGGGGGCTAAACTGGCGCAGCATGGGCTAGAGAGGAGATGGAGTGATGTGGTACAGGAGGACTTGGAGCTGAGTGGACTTGCCGATGACTGGTACCAGCGGTGTCAAGATCGGCTTCTGTGGAGGAGGCTCGTGAAGGACGCTACTGGGCAGTTGGAGGCAGTCGCCCTCCAGCAACAACGGAGGGCGGAGGAGTGATGCTCACAATAACGAGCGGAGCGCCGGGTGGCTAAAGCACAGCAAGTGTGCACAGTAGGGGGCACAGGTGGTGCATCAGCCAGTCGTCTCAGTCAGACGACCTGTGGCATCTGGGTCTGCCCCGTGACCTCCTGCCAGCGGGCGTTCAACACTTCAAGTGGCGTCAAGGTGCACGTGGCCTGGCACAAGCGTCGTGGTGACTTCACTTAGTGGCGAATGGCGGTTGTTGTTGCATGTATATCGATGTGTGTAGGTATATAGGTGTGAATAAGTGTGTGTAAGCCTGTGGGTATGAAGAGGTGTGTGTTGTTGTGTGTAGGTCTGTAGGTGTGAATCGGTGTGTATGTAGGTGTGACGAGTGTATCGGTGTTTGTGTAGTGATGTAAGTGTGTAGGTGTGATCTTAATTTTGGAGCTTTCGTGACTGCAGGAATTATTCTTTGGTTCTTTCGGTTAAGTCACGTCTAAAGATAAAATAATAAATTAAATAATAGCATATTACGACGTTTCGATTGCAACACAAGCAATCATCATCAGGCATAAAAGAAATAGCAACACAAATCTAACTAGAAAACTATAGACAGACATACAAACAGACAGACATCACAAGGACACACAGAGAGAGAACACACATCGGCACAAAGAGAGAGGTCGTTTCTGTGACGGGGCCTTTAAGTGGGTCCTCTCTCTGTGTGTCCTTGTGATGTCTGTCTGCTTGTATGTCTGTCTATAGTTTTCTAGTTAGATTTGTGTTGCTATTTCTTTTATGCCTGATGATGATTGCGTGTGTTGCAATCGAAACGTCGTAATATGCGTTTATTTAATTTATTATTTTATCTTTAGACGTGACTTAACCGAAAGAACCAAAGAATGTGTAGGTGTGGTTCGCGGGAGTGGAGTGCTTAGCGCTTCGCTGCGCTACGAACCCGACGGCTCGAGTTCTATTCCCGCTCACCGGTCACCAACACCGGCGACGATGATGATCCGAACCGGTCTTGGGCCACCCCTAGGTCGACTCAGCCTCAAATGAGTACCTGGTGCGGTGCGTCGTGAACATCGCCACTGGGGAGACAAAGGCGACCGGGCGTGGTGATGGCCTTAATCTAAGTTGTCTTGTGGTTGTTGTTGTTGTTTGACTTGCATCCCACTGGGATTTTTGCACACAGCGTTGGTGTACGGTGCTTTTTCTGCAATATTTTGCTGTCTTTTCTTGGATTTTCTGTTTGCACTCAGTCACATATTCACTTTAAGATGTTTTTGTTCGTGGTTTTGTTTGTTGCGGTTGCACCCGATTCAAGAGCCGAATGGCTCACAGGGCTATACACCTAATACATGAACTTGAACCCACCCCTTCGTGTGCCACCGTGCCGGCCTTCGCGGATGCTGCTACTCGCTAACAGCACTTGCCTCTGCAGTCTATTCACAGGCGATACAGGGAGATCTTTCTTGGCACAGTGGGGAGCACAGGTGGTGCATCTGCCAGTCATCTCGGTCATGCCCATGGCGCCTGGGTCTGCCCCGTGACCTCCTCTGCCAGCAAGAGCCTCAAGGTGCACCTAGCCTGGCGCAAGCGCTTTGGTGACGTCGCCACGACTCGGTGGCTAATGGTTAGTGTGTGTGCGCGTGGCATCTGTAGATATGTAAAAGGGAAATTTGTGAATGTGTGTGTCCGTTCGAAATGTTTAGCGTACTTCCCGACATGCAACAGACTTGGAATTTGGCATGTGGGTAGCTTCCAGACTGTACACAATGCAAAACGTATAAAAATAGACTTTTGTGTTTTGGGTGGGGGGGCGGGGGCGCAATAATGGATTTATTTTGCACGGCAAGTGAGCGGTGACGTCACATCTGTGACGTCACCACTCTGTGATGTCACCCGCATGCGGCAGCGTCACGCAGTGTGTCTGCTGACGTCACGAATCCCCCCCTCCCCCCAAACCCTCCGCGTAGGCCGTGTACTAATCCAAGACAAGAATCCACGTCCCGGGCGAAGCCGGGTAGCGAAGCTCGTTTGTAAATATCGATGTGTCTTCTTGGTTCTTTCGGTAAAGTCACGTAGAAGGGAAGTAATAAAATAATAAAACATAACAAAATAATTCTCACGACGTTTCGGCCACAACGCAAGCAGCCATCTTCAGGTGGAAAACAGGTCTCTCTGCCTTCTCGACAGACCTGTCCTACCAGGCAAGGCCCACCGGTGTCTGAACTTGTTCAATGATCATTGGAACCTCATTTGCCAGTCTTTGAGTTGTGCGCCTTTTG
This sequence comes from Lampetra fluviatilis, assembly GCF_964198595.1. Taxonomy (NCBI): domain Eukaryota; kingdom Metazoa; phylum Chordata; class Hyperoartia; order Petromyzontiformes; family Petromyzontidae; genus Lampetra; species Lampetra fluviatilis. The sequence goes on along the minus strand of NC_136344.1, from coordinate 3,736,040 downwards.
GCGTCATCTGGTCCAACACCATGTGAGACTAGGCTCTAAGGAAAGCTGTCTCGGGTGTGGACCAATCAACTTCAAGGACAGTGCACATACATTATCAGAGTTGTGTTTTTTGTTGTTTGCATTACGACTGCAGGTATTGTGGTCGATGCAAACATGACTCCTCGTAAAAAAGGTGTCAGTTTTGTTGCCAGATAGAAGGGGTAAAAAAAACAATTATCTTGTTTAATGATCGTAGGCGGCATATCGCGTGGAAAGTTTCTCGGGGCGGACGAAAACGCGCGTCGCGTTTTCCGTCGACGCGAATTCGACGTGGCGCGATGGATACGTCGGGCGGACGCAATTTCTTTGCCAGAACGCGGATGCGAATCGGATTTATTAACGGAACTACGTCGCAGCACGAGGAGGGATAAGGCGTCCGTGGGGCGGCTGCCCCAGCGTCACGGGGATACTGCTGGATGCTACTCGTCGCTACCCTATATACACGCGCCTCGGGTCTTCGCTCGGCCCTGTCGTACGCATCTCACGCGCTTATCGCCGACTTTGCTTCTTAGCCTTGTATGTAGCACGTGTCCCAACGAGGGCACTCTGTTGATCTTGATAATGTTCAAGTTCTGTTGCAAAGCGAGTTACGTTTTGCAACAGAACATGGGAGGCTGATCGATGCCCGGGTGCGGTCAAGGGATGGCTCCCTATTGGTCAACCACGTTATGTATGCCGATGAGCTGGTAATTGCGGCTCACTCAGAGGAGGAGTTGGAGGCGCTGCTGCTGCTGAAGCTGGAGTGTGTCACTAAGAGGTGGGGCCTTACCATCAGCTCCACCAAAACTAAGCACCTGCCTGGGTATTTTGTATCATCGGACACTCCACCCCCACAACTCCCAATCGGGGCAGTTGTGGAGAGAGTGGAGAGTTTCCCATACCTGGGCAGTGTGCTCATGACCGGCTCCTGTTTCACAGCAGAGGTCTCACTCCGATATTTGTTTTCACCGTTCTGATAGCTACACACTTGGTGCTGCTTCTCAAGCGAATTCTGAAAGTAATATTATTACACTTTTGAATTGCATGTCTTGTACAGGTCACCATGTGAGCAGGCAATCACGGGTTTCGCGAATTCTTGCACCTAAAAACGGCAGGGTGTGTACGCATGGTGTGCATGCAGTATAGAAGTGAAACTACATCATTCGACCTCTTTTGCCAGTACCAAAATATAAAAATGCAAACAAAAAAACACACCGTGCATTTTGACTGCAAGTGTTGTGGTTAATGCAGACATGAATCCTCGTAAAAAGGTTTAGGTTATGTTGCCAGAAAAAAGGGGGGAAACCCCGTTATTATTAGAATCGAAGCTTTCGTGACTGCAGGAATTACTATTCTCATTGGTTCTTTGGGTAAAGTCACGTACGTAGAAATCAAATAAAATGTAAATAAATTAAAAATATATTTAAAAAAAAATTATAATTTTTTTTTTAATTGATTAAAATTTTATTTAAATAAAATTAAAAATTTGAATTTAATAATTTTAAAATTGATCTACATTTTATTTTATTTCTACATACGTGACTTTACCGGAAAGGACCAATGAGTGTGTTAATTACCGTATGAGTAACCCAACCGGTAATGTATTTATAAATACACTTGAGACGGTAAATCTGGCTGTGACGGTCCCACCTGATGACGGAGACTTGTGTTGCCTCCGAAACGTCGTGATTTTTAAATCCTTTATATTAAGTTCGCTTGCTTGCGTGCTTGCTTAGGACCGTGCAAATCTTTCGGTCGTTTTTTAACCCACTTCCCGTGATCCAATCGAGCTGACGTTTTGCACACAGACTCGTTGTGCGTGACAATTAATTTTCGTGAAATTTTTTCCAAAATTTGACACTGTTTAGGGATTTTTAAAAAAAAATTATATGTAATTACCAATTGCTTAATGCTGGCAGACAATCATCTGACCCATAGGTGGCAGCCATCTCAAGCCAGAGGACGAGAGGACTCTAGCCGCCACGCATATAAAGGATTTAGAGTGAAAAACTTTGTTTTTACGGGTTAATTTTTTATTATTTTATTTCTATGATTATTTATATTATTTTTATTATTTATTTTTTACCTACGTGACTTTACCGAAAAAACCTTAGAGTATAAATACATTACTCCCAACCCCCCTCTCTGGCTTTCAAACCTGATTGGCTCACAAGTGACGACATCACATTTATCCCCCATCCCCCCCCCCCGCGTCTATTTAAGACCGACACAGGAGGAAGATTTCGATGTAAAGCTTTCGTGACTGCAGGGATTCATCTTCTTGGTTCTTTCGGTAAAGTCACGTAGAAGGGAAATAATAAAATAATAAAAATAAAACATAATAAAATACAATTCTCACGACGTTTCGGCCACAACGCAAGCAGCCGTCCTCAGGTGAAGAACAGGTCTGTCGGGGAGACAGCGTCTGAATGAAACACCACCAAGCTTGGCAGCGTATATGGTGTTCATTCAGACGCTGTCTTTCCGACAGACGCTGTTCTTCACCTGAGGACGGCTGCTTGCGTTGTGGCCGAAACGTCGTGAGAATTATTTTGTATCATGTTTAAATTTTTATTATTTTATTATTTCCTTTCTACGTGACTTTATCGAAAGAACCAAGAACAGGAGGAAGATCTCTCCACCACGATGCCGGTTGTTGTTCTTGTCATTGCCAGTATATATACAAGGACTGTTTTATTGGAATTTCTCACTTACTTGATACAGCTATCGTGCTGTGACGGTTCCACCTGAAGACGGAAGCTTGTGTTGCCTCCGAAACGTCGTGATTTTTATTTTATTTTACTTTTATTAATTTAAATTTTTTACCTACATGGTGACTTTACCGAAAACAAACCTAAGAATATGAATCCTTGCAAGTCACGAAAGCTTCAAATCTACAGTAAAGAATTGGCGCACGCTTCGCTTTATGTGACACTAACCTCGGCTGGCTGGCGGGCAGGATTTAACGGCTCATTTATATATCCGCGACCTGACCTCACCCCCCCCCAAGCGCATCTCTGTTGTTGTGGAAATTATTTATCACGGGGATGATTTCTTTCGTTCCGTAACGCGGTGTCCTGACCGCATAGCAACTCCCGTTACCGCGCTCTGGAGGGGAGCACAGATGGTGCTGCTGCTGCTGCTGAGTTTGCACCCCATTGCCCATGTGCTTCCTAATGCTTCTCCGGTTTCCCTGGCACGGCGAAGCTAAAAAAAACGACTTTCGAAAAGGCCGTGTGATGTTATCACCGCTCGTTCCTGGCCAACGTCCCAGCGACTTTTCATAGCGGGTCTTCGTAACTCGCTCCGACTCGCCCGGGCAAGACGCACAAAGTTAATGCCTCATTATGAGGCCCAATTGAAGCTCGTATTTGAGACGGAATCGGAATCTTTGTTTGGACCGGATGAGATAAAAATCTGATGATTTCACGGGTGTCCAGTGAGGGGGCATGGGTGGAGGTCTGAACGTAACAGCAACAAACACAGTAACTAACCACACAATTAGCAGTGCAACGTATAAGAAAGATAAAGAAATCGCTTAAAAAATACAAATGAAACATGTATATATTTTACACTATGAGACCTCCTTTACCAGTGGCAAAATATAGTAATAGGTTTTTACCCTTTCACCTGGTACAAAAACTGACACCTTTATACAAGGCATCATGTTTGCAATAACCACAACACAAGCAGTCAATGTTGAAAGGGTTAAAACCTATCACTATATTTTGCCACTGGTAAAGGAGGTCTCATAGTGTAAATGCTTGCCCTGAGCTCTCAATACTCTGATAGTGCGCTGTCTTTGAGTTGTACGCCTTTTGGCGTCATCTGGTCCAACACCAATGGAGACTAGGCTCTAAGGAAAGCTGTCTCGGGTGTGGACCAATCAACTTCAAGGACAGTGCATATCGTTATCATCATCAGAGTTGTTTCTTTTTGTTTGCATTTTGACTGCTTGGGCTGTGGTTATTGCAAACATGATGCCTTGTATAAAGGTGTCAGTTTTTGTACCAGTTGAAAGGGTAAAAACCTATTACAATGTATATATTTTGTTACCTTACCAGGTAAAACCCCACTGAACTGATCTTCCCACTGTTCTGGGACTGTTTTTGTTGTTGTGTTTGCTGCCCTGATCCCAAGCTTGATGAATCATTTAATTATATAATGAATTGCACATTAATTTATATTTAGTGACTTATCCGACAACCCTGAGCAGCTTGACCCTGAGCTATAAGTGTTCTGATAAGTCACTTCCGCGCTCTTGCCAGATAGGGGTACATCTCTAATTACGAACGAGTCATGTTCCAGAGGTCTGTGTTCGTAAGTTGAATTGTTCGTAAGTCCAACTTTACTTTCTGTCGATTCCAAACGTGTTGTACGGCGTGTACACTAAGCACGGGGAATGGATTTAAAAGTTGTATAATCTCCTGTAGATGTAGATGCCACTGGTTATTCACGCTCTGCAGATGTAGATGCCACTGGTTCTTCACGTTCTGTAGATGTGAATGCAACGAGTTCTTCACGTTCTGCAGATGTAGATGCCACTGGTTCTTCATGTTCTGCAGATGTAGATGCCACTGGTTCTTCACGTTCTGTAGATGTAGATGCCACTGGTTCTTTATGTTCTGCAGATGTAGATGCCACTGGTTCTTCATGTTCTGCAGACGTAGATGCCACTGGTTCTTCACGTTCTGCAGATGTAGATGCCACTGGTTCTTCATGTTCTGCAGATATAGATGCCACTGGTTCTTCACGTTCTGCAGATGTAGATGCCACTGGTTCTTCATGTTCTGCAGACGTAGATGCCACTGGTTCTTCACGTTCTGCAGACGTAGATGCCACTGGTTCTTCATGTTCTGCAGATGTAGATGCCACTGGTTCTTCACGTTCTGCAGATGTAGATGCCACTGGTTCTTCACGTTCTGCAGATGTAGATGCCACTGGTTCTTCACGTTCTGCAGATGTAGATGCCACTGGTTCTTCACCTTCTGCAGATGAAGATGCCACTGGTTCTTCACATTCTGCAGATGTAGATGCCAGTGGTTCTTCACGTTCTGCAGATGTAGATGCCACTGGTTCTTCACGTTCTGCAGATATAGATGCCACTGGTTCTTCATGTTCTGTAGATGTAGATGCCACTGGTTCTTCACATTCTGCAGGTGTAGATGCCACTGGTTCTTCACGTTCTGCAGATGTAGATGCCTCTGGTTCTTCATGTTCTGTAGATGCCACTGGTTCATCATGCTCTTCAGATGTAGATGCCACCGTTTTTTCACGTTCTGCAGATGTAGATGCCACTGGTTCTTCACGTGGCATCTACATGACATGCGGACCAGCTTTGTTCGTATCTCTGAAAGTTCCTGAGTCGAATGTTCTTAAGTAGAGGAGTCTCTGTACCGGCAGAAAGGTCCCAGAGATATAACTCCTCGACCCGAGCTGCATGTTTTCTGAAACTTGCATCGTCTCTTTTACCGTTCACCTTTCGCCGCTCTCTGGTCTCACAGCGGTGATGGTGAGACGAGGCCATGAAGAAGCGTGCCTCTGGTATAGGCCCATCAGTTTCGACGACGATGCAGGCACTATGAGACATCTCCTTTACCAGTGGCAAAATATAGTGATAGGTTTTTACCCTTTCAACTGGTACAAAAACTGACACCTTTATACGAGGCATCATGTTTGCAATAACCGCAACACAAGCAGTCAAAATGCAAACAAAAAGAAACAACTCCGATGATGATAATGATATGCACTGTCCTTGAAGTTGATTGGTCCACACCCGAGACAGCTTTCCTTAGAGCCTAGTCTCCATTGTTGTTGGGCCAGATGACGCCAAAAGGCGCACAACTCAAAGGACAGCGCACTATCAGAGTATTGAGAGCTCAGGGTAAGCATTGACACTATGAGACATCTCCTTTACCAGTGGCAAAATATAGTGATAGGTTTTTACCCTTTCAACTGGTACAAAAACTGACACCTTTATACAAGGCATCATGTTTGCAATAACCGCAACACAAGCAGTCATATCAGCATTTCCCATAAATATGCTAAATTCCTCTTGGTATGCAAATTATTTTGTCAAGGCACTCTTTCCCCTCCAACCCAGCAGCTTAAATATACGCTGCCAAGCTTGGTGGTGTTTCATTCAGACGCTGTCTTCCCGACAGACCTGTTCTTCACCTGAGGACGGCTGCTTGCGTTGTGGCCGAAACGTCGTGAGAATTATTTTATTATGTTTTATTTTTCTTATTTTATTACTTCCCTTCTCCGTGACTTTACCGAAAGAACCAAGAAGAGGTACTATTCTACCTTACCGAGTGTTGACATCCCCAGCGTTTAACAACAACTCTCCTTTTTTGTATTTGGATTGTCAACCAACACGGGGTAAAACAACATGTGCTTTGTCGTTCTCATTTAGCCCCCCCCCCAACACGTTCCATTCATTGGCTACCACATTCAGATAAGCCCCTCCCCCCTCCCAATACGTTCCATTCATTGGCTACCACATTCAGATAAGCCCCTCCCCCCCTCCCAATACGTTCCATTCATTGGCTACCACATTCAGATAAGCCCCTCCCCCCCTCCCAATACGTTCCATTCATTGGCTACCACATTCAGATAAGCCCCTCCCCCCTCCCAATACGTTCCATTCATTGGCTACCACATTCAGATAAGCCCCTCCCCCCCTCCCAATACGTTCCATTCATTGGCTACCACATTCAGATAAGCCCCTCCCCCCCTCCCAATACGTTCCATTCATTGGCTACCACATTCAGATAAGCCCCTCCCCCCCTCCCAATACGTTCCATTCATTGGCTACCACATTTAGATAAGCCCCTCCCCCCCTCCCAATACGTTCCATTCATTGGCTACCACATTCAGATAAGCCCCTCCCCCCTCCTCCCCCCTTAACTTGTATTTAAGAACTTGCATCTTGGAATCTCTGCCTCACTTGATTTAGCAAATCTGGCTGTGACGGTCCCACCTGATGACGGAGACTTGTGTTGCCTCCGAAACGCCGTGATTTTTATTCTTTTATTTCTATTATTACTTTTATTAATTTAAATTTTATTTTTTACCTACGTGACTTTACCGAAAAAACCTCAGAGTATGTTCAGGAATGTGGCTCATGCAGCTGCAATGGCTGCATAGGGTACGCGGTCCAGACCTCGCCAGAGACCCTCGCTGACGGAGAAGGTGTTCTGGCTAGATTTGAAGCTTTCGTGACTGCAAGGATTCATCTTCTTAGGTTTTTTTCGGTAAAGTCACGTAGGTAGAAAATTAAAATTTACAAAAGTAAAATACAAATAAAATCACGACGTTTCGGAGGCAACACAAGCTTCCGTCTTCAGGTGGAACCGTCACAGCACGACAGCTGTATCAAGTAAGTGAGAAATTCCAATAAAACAGTCCTTGTATATGTAGTACCGTTGAGGACGCGTGGACACCCGAGTAGAGGCACACGTATTTATTTCACAACAGTCACTGGGGACATACAGTACTGGAGGGGGTATCGGCCCCCTCACCCGGCTAGCTGGGAACACACGGCTAGCTACCCCTAGCCTGCCTCCTAATCCTCCAATTACTGGGCTAGGGGAGGCTGTCTGGCCCGACACTGGTCAGTCGGGCTACGGTACCCGGAGTCCCAGAGTCCTGGCTCTGGTTCACGGGACCACGCCGCTGGCTCGGTCCTGCGCGGCCCTGACAAGGGCGGCGTCCCAGGGGAGTCCAGGGCTCTAGCTAGGCAGTCTTCGGTCTTCAAGAGTTTACTTAAAACATTCTGCCCTGAGCTCTCCGGTTCATCCCCTTATATCCCGAATCCCCCCCCCGCTGGGGTCAGCCTCCCCACCCCCCCCGGCTGCCCTGTGCGGACGTCGTTGCGAGCACCCTCCCGTGTGCTCACGAAGCCCCGCCCACTGTGCTAGTTTCCCGTGTGATCCCATACATACAGCTCCTCCGTAACACCCCTACATATATATACTGGTTGAGGGTGGGAGGAGCCAAGGTAGGCACCTGGATATTGGCTCCTCCCACCCTCAACCAGTATATATACTGGTTGAGGGTGGGAGGAGCCAAGGTAGGCACCTGGATATTGGCACCTGGATATTGGCTCCTCCCACCCTCAACCAGTATATATACTGGTTGAGGGTGGGAGGAGCCAAGGTAGGCACCTGGATATTGGCTCCTCCCACCCTCAACCAGTATATATACTGGTTGAGGGTGGGAGGAGCCAAGGTAGGCACCTGGATATTGGCTCCTCCCACTCTCAACCAGTATATATACTGGTTGAGGGTGGGAGGAGCCAAGGTAGGCACCTGGATATTGGCTCCTCCCACTCTCAACCAGTATATATACTGGTTGAGGGTGGGAGGAGCCAAGGTAGGCACCTGGATATTGGCTCCTCCCACTCTCAACCAGTATATATACTGGTTGAGGGTGGGAGGAGCCAAGGTAGGCACCTGGATATTGGCTCCTCCCACTCTCAACCAGTATATATACTGGTTGAGGGTGGGAGGAGCCAAGGTAGGCACCTGGATATTGGCTCCTCCCACCCTCAACCAGTATATATACTGGTTGAGGGTGGGAGGAGCCAAGGTAGGCACCTGGATATTGGCTCCTCCCACCCTCAACCAGTATATATACTGGTTGAGGGTGGGAGGAGCCAAGGTAGGCACCTGGATATTGGCTCCTCCCACCCTCAACCAGTATATATACTGGTTGAGGGTGGGAGGAGCCAAGGTAGGCACCTGGATATTGGCTCCTCCCACCCTCAACCAGTATATATACTGGTTGAGGGTGGGAGGAGCCAAGGTAGGCACCTGGATATTGGCTTCTCCCACCCTCAACCAGTATATATACTGGTTGAGGGTGGGAGGAGCCCTCAACCAGTATATATACTGGTTGAGGGTGGGAGGAGCCAAGGTAGGCACCTGGATATTGGCTCCTCCCACCCTCAACCAGTATATATACTGGTTGAGGGTGGGAGGAGCCAAGGTAGGCACCTGGATATTGGCTCCTCCCACCCTCAACCAGTATATATACTGGTTGAGGGTGGGAGGAGCCAAGGTAGGCACCTGGATATTGGCTCCTCCCACCCTCAACCAGTATATATACTGGTTGAGGGTGGGAGGAGCCAAGGTAGGCACCTGGATATTGGCTCCTCCCACCCTCAACCAGTATATATACTGGTTGAGGGTGGGAGGAGCCAAGGTAGGCCCTGGATATTGGCTCCTCCCACCCTCAACCAGTATATATACTGGTTGAGGGTGGGAGGAGCCAAGGTAGGCACCTGGATATTGGCTCCTCCCACCCTCAACCAGTATATATACTGGTTGAGGGTGGGAGGAGCCAAGGTAGGCACCTGGATATTGGCTCCTCCCACCCTCAACCAGTATATATACTGGTTGAGGGTGGGAGGAGCCAAGGTAGGCACCTGGATATTGGCTTCTCCCACCCTCAACCAGTATATATACTGGTTGAGGGTGGGAGGAGCCCTCAACCAGTATATATACTGGTTGAGGGTGGGAGGAGCCAAGGTAGGCACCTGGATATTGGCTCCTCCCACCCTCAACCAGTATATATACTGGTTGAGGGTGGGAGGAGCCAAGGTAGGCACCTGGATATTGGCTCCTCCCACCCTCAACCAGTATATATACTGGTTGAGGGTGGGAGGAGCCAAGGTAGGCACCTGGATATTGGCTCCTCCCACCCTCAACCAGTATATATACTGGTTGAGGGTGGGAGGAGCCAAGGTAGGCACCTGGATATTGGCTCCTCCCACCCTCAACCAGTATATATACTGGTTGAGGGTGGGAGGAGCCAAGGTAGGCCCTGGATATTGGCTCCTCCCACCCTCAACCAGTATATATACTGGTTGAGGGTGGGAGGAGCCAAGGTAGGCACCTGGATATTGGCTCCTCCCACCCTCAACCAGTATATATACTGGTTGAGGGTGGGAGGAGCCAAGGTAGGCCCTGGATATTGGCTCCTCCCACCCTCAACCAGTATATATACTGGTTGAGGGTGGGAGGAGCCAAGGTAGGCACCTGGATATTGGCTTCTCCCACCCTCAACCAGTATATATACTGGTTGAGGGTGGGAGGAGCCAAGGTAGGCACCTGGATATTGGCTCCTCCCACCCTCAACCAGTATATATACTGGTTGAGGGTGGGAGGAGCCAAGGTAGGCCCTGGATATTGGCTCCTCCCACCCTCAACCAGTATATATACTGGTTGAGGGTGGGAGGAGCCAAGGTAGGCACCTGGATATTGGCTTCTCCCACCCTCAACCAGTATATATACTGGTTGAGGGTGGGAGGAGCCAAGGTAGGCACCTGGATATTGGCTCCTCCCACCCTCAACCAGTATATATACTGGTTGAGGGTGGGAGGAGCCAAGGTAGGCACCTGGATATTGGCTTCTCCCACCCTCAACCAGTATATATACTGGTTGAGGGTGGGAGGAGCCAAGGTAGGCACCTGGATATTGGCTTCTCCCACCCTCAACCAGTATATATACTGGTTGAGGGTGGGAGGAGCCAAGGTAGGCACCTGGATATTGGCTCCTCCCGACCCTCAACCAGTATATATACTGGTTGAGGGTGGGAGGAGCCAAGGTAGGCCCTGGATATTGGCTCCTCCCACCCTCAACCAGTATATATACTGGTTGAGGGTGGGAGGAGCCAAGGTAGGCACCTGGATATTGGCTCCTCCCACCCTCAACCAGTATATATACTGGTTGAGGGTGGGAGGAGCCAAGGTAGGCACCTGGATATTGGCTTCTCCCACCCTCAACCAGTATATATACTGGTTGAGGGTGGGAGGAGCCAAGGTAGGCACCTGGATATTGGCTTCTCCCACCCTCAACCAGTATATATACACGGACTGTTTTATTGCAATTTCTCACTTACTTGATGCAGCAAGCGTGGCTGTGACGGTTCCACCTGAAGACGGAAGCTTGTGTTGCCTCCGAAACGTCGTGATTTTTATTTTATTTTCATTTTACTTTTATTAATTTGAATTTTTACCTACATGGTGACTTTACCGAAAAAACCTAAGAACGTGTGTTCTGGCTAGTCGAGAGAAAGTTGGCAGGCCCACTCCCGCCGTTCACAGCGTCCCACGTCGGACAGCGGGGACCTTTGGAGAGCCGTGCGGAATGACAAGGGGGTGAGCGGTTTTCACAAATCACCGTTCAAAAACGGTGTTCGGATCTCCGACCCCCAGGAACAGGTTTGCAGATTTTCTGAGCATTTCCGTGAGGTCTTGGGCTAGGGTAAATAACATCACGGGGCAAAGGTTTGGGAAGACCTACTAGGGCTGCCGTGCCTCATATGATGG
>NC_136344.1:3649540-3724487 GCF_964198595.1 Lampetra fluviatilis | reverse complement strand
GTGGTAACGGTGGTGACGGTAGTAACGGTGGTGACGTTAGTAACGGTGGTAACGATAGTAACGTTAGTAACGGCGGTAACGGTGGTGACGGTGGTGACGGTAGTAACGGTCGTAACGGTTGTAACGGTGGTAACGGTGGTAATGGTAGTAACGGTGGTGACGGTGGTGACGGTGGTGACGGTGGTAACGGTGGTGACGGTAGTAACGGTGGTGACGGTGGTGACGATAGTAACGGTAGTAACGGTAGTAACAGTGGTAACGTTAGTAACGGTAGTAACAGTGGTAACGTTAGTAACGGTAGTAACGGTGGTGACGGTAGTAACGGTAGTAACGGTGGTGACGGTAGTAACGGTAGTAACAGTGGTAACGTTAGTAACGGTAGTAACAGTGGTAACGGTAGTAACGGTAGTAACGGTGGTGACGATAGTAACGGTAGTAACGGTGGTGACGGTAGTAACGGTAGTAACGGTAGTAACAGTGGTAACGTTAGTAACGGTAGTAACAGTGGTAACGGTAGTAACGGTAGTAACGGTGGTGACGATAGTAACGGTAGTAACGGTGGTGACGGTAGTAACGGTAGTAACGGTAGTAACGGTGGTGACGATAGTAACGGTAGTAACAGTGGTAACGTTAGTAACGGTAGTAACGGTGGTGACGGTAGTAACGGTAGTAACGGTAGTAACAGTGGTAACGTTAGTAACGGTGGTGACGGTAGTAACGGTAGTAACGGTGGTGACGATAGTAACGGTAGTAACGGTGGTGACGGTAGTAACGGTAGTAACGGTAGTAACAGTGGTAACGGTAGTAACGGTAGTAACGGTGGTGACGGTGGTGACGGTGGTGACGGTGGTAACGGTGGTGACGGTAGTAACGGTGGTGACGGTAGTAACGGTGGTGACGGTAGTAACGTTAGTAACGGTGGTAACGATAGTAACGTTAGTAACGGCGGTAACGGTGGTGACGGTGGTGACGGTAGTAACGGTCGTAACGGTAGTAACGGTGGTAATGGTGGTAATGGTAGTAACGGTGGTGACGGTGGTGACGGTGGTGACGGTGGTAACGGTGGTGACGGTAGTAACGGTGGTGACGGTAGTAACGGTGGTGACGATAGTAACGGTAGTAACGGTAGTAACGGTAGTAACGGTGGTAACGGTGGTAACGGTGGTGACGATAGTAACGGTAGTAACGTTAGTAACGGTAGTAACGGTAGTATCGGTAGTAACGGTAGTAATGGTAGTAACGGTAGTAACGGTGGTGACGGTGGTGACGGTAGTAACGGTAGTGACGTTAGTAACGGTAGTAACGGTAGTAACGGTGGTGACGATAGTAACGGTAGTGACGTTAGTAACGGTAGTATCGTTAGTAACGGTAGTAATGGTAGTAACGGTAGTAACGGTGGTGACGGTGGTGACGGTAGTAACGGTAGTGACGTTAGTGACGGTAGTGACGGTAGTAACGGTGGTAACGGTGGTGACGGTGGTGACGGTAGTAATGGTGGCGACGGTAGTAACGGTAGTAACGGTAGTAACGGTAGTAACGGTGGTGACGGCGGTGGTGACGGTAGTAACGGTGGTGACGGTAGTAACGGTAGTAACGGTGGTAACGGTGGTGACGGCGGTGGTGACGGTAGTAACGGTGGTGACGGTAGTAACGGTAGTAACGGTGGTAACGGTGGTGACGGTAGTAACGGTAGTAACGGTGGTGACGGTAGTAACGGTAGTAACGGTAGTAACGGTGGTGACGGTAGTAACGGTAGTAACGGTAGTAACGGTAGTAATGGTAGTAACAGTGGTAACGTTAGTAACGGTAGTAACGGTAGTAACGGTGGTGACGGCGGTGTGACGGTAGTAACGGTAGTAACGGTGGTGACGGCGGTGGTGACGGTAGTAATGGTAGTAACAGTGGTAACGTTAGTAACGGTAGTAACGGTGGTGACGATAGTAACGGTAGTAACGGTAGTAACAGTGGTAACGGTAGTAACAGTGGTAACGTTAGTAACGGTAGTAACGTTGGTGGCGGTAGTAATGGTGGTAACGGTGGTAATGGTAGTAACGGTGGTGACGGTAGTAACGGTAGTAACAGTGGTAACGTTAGTAACGGTAGTAACAGTGGTAACGGTAGTAACGGTAGTAACGGTGGTGACGATAGTAACGGTAGTAACGGTGGTGACGGTAGTAACGGTAGTAACGGTAGTAACAGTGGTAACGTTAGTAACGGTAGTAACAGTGGTAACGGTAGTAACGGTAGTAACGGTGGTGACGATAGTAACGGTAGTAACGGTGGTGACGGTAGTAACGGTAGTAACGGTAGTAACGGTGGTGACGATAGTAACGGTAGTAACAGTGGTAACGTTAGTAACGGTAGTAACGGTGGTGACGGTAGTAACGGTAGTAACGGTAGTAACAGTGGTAACGTTAGTAACGGTGGTGACGGTAGTAACGGTAGTAACGGTGGTGACGATAGTAACGGTAGTAACGGTGGTGACGGTAGTAACGGTAGTAACGGTAGTAACAGTGGTAACGGTAGTAACGGTAGTAACGGTGGTGACGGTGGTGACGGTGGTGACGGTGGTAACGGTGGTGACGGTAGTAACGGTGGTGACGGTAGTAACGGTGGTGACGGTAGTAACGTTAGTAACGGTGGTAACGATAGTAACGTTAGTAACGGCGGTAACGGTGGTGACGGTGGTGACGGTAGTAACGGTCGTAACGGTAGTAACGGTGGTAATGGTGGTAATGGTAGTAACGGTGGTGACGGTGGTGACGGTGGTGACGGTGGTAACGGTGGTGACGGTAGTAACGGTGGTGACGGTAGTAACGGTGGTGACGATAGTAACGGTAGTAACGGTAGTAACGGTAGTAACGGTGGTAACGGTGGTAACGGTGGTGACGATAGTAACGGTAGTAACGTTAGTAACGGTAGTAACGGTAGTATCGGTAGTAACGGTAGTAATGGTAGTAACGGTAGTAACGGTGGTGACGGTGGTGACGGTAGTAACGGTAGTGACGTTAGTAACGGTAGTAACGGTAGTAACGGTGGTGACGATAGTAACGGTAGTGACGTTAGTAACGGTAGTATCGTTAGTAACGGTAGTAATGGTAGTAACGGTAGTAACGGTGGTGACGGTGGTGACGGTAGTAACGGTAGTGACGTTAGTGACGGTAGTGACGGTAGTAACGGTGGTAACGGTGGTGACGGTGGTGACGGTAGTAATGGTGGCGACGGTAGTAACGGTAGTAACGGTAGTAACGGTAGTAACGGTGGTGACGGCGGTGGTGACGGTAGTAACGGTGGTGACGGTAGTAACGGTAGTAACGGTGGTAACGGTGGTGACGGCGGTGGTGACGGTAGTAACGGTGGTGACGGTAGTAACGGTAGTAACGGTGGTAACGGTGGTGACGGTAGTAACGGTAGTAACGGTGGTGACGGTAGTAACGGTAGTAACGGTAGTAACGGTGGTGACGGTAGTAACGGTAGTAACGGTAGTAACGGTAGTAATGGTAGTAACAGTGGTAACGTTAGTAACGGTAGTAACGGTAGTAACGGTGGTGACGGCGGTGTGACGGTAGTAACGGTAGTAACGGTGGTGACGGCGGTGGTGACGGTAGTAATGGTAGTAACAGTGGTAACGTTAGTAACGGTAGTAACGGTGGTGACGATAGTAACGGTAGTAACGGTAGTAACAGTGGTAACGGTAGTAACAGTGGTAACGTTAGTAACGGTAGTAACGTTGGTGGCGGTAGTAATGGTGGTAACGGTGGTAACGGTAGTAACGGTGGTGACGGTAGTAATGGTAGTAACGGTAGTAACGGTGGTGACGGTGGTGACGGTAGTAACGGTGGTAACGGTAGTAACGGTGGTGACGGCAGTAACGGTGGTGACGGTAGTAACGGTAGTAACGGTGGTGACGGTAGTAACGGTGGTAACAGTGGTGACGGTAGTAACGAAAGTAACGGTGGTAACGGTGGTGACGGTAGTAACGGTGGTGACGGTAGTAACGATAGTAACGGTAGTAATGGTGGTAACGGTAGTAACGGTGGTGACGGTAGTAACGATAGTAATGGTAGTAACGGTGGTAACGGTAGTAACGGTGGTGACGGTAGTAACGATAGTAGCGGTAGTAACGGTGGTAACGGTGGTGACGGTGGTGACGGTGGTGACGGTGGTGACGGTAGTAACAGTGGTGACGGTGGTGATGGTGGTGACGGTGGTGACAGTGGTGACGGTAGTAACGATAGTAGCGGTAGTAACGGTAGTAACGGTGGTGACGGTAGTAACTGTGGTAACGATGGTGACGGTGGTGACAGTGGTGACAGTAGTGACGGTGGTGACGGTGGTGACGGTGGTGACGACGGTGACGGTAGTAACGGTGGTAACGATGGTGACGGTGGTGACGGTAGTGACGGTGGTGACGGTGGTGACGGTGGTGACGGTGGTGACGACGGTGACGGTAGTAACGGTGGTAACGATGGTGACGGTGGTGACGGTGGTGACGGTGGTGACGACGGTGACGGTGGTGACGGTGGTGACGGTGGTGACGGTGGTGACGGTGGTGACGGTGGTGACGGTAGTGACGGTGGTGACGGTGGTGACGGTGGTGACGGTGGTGACGGTGGTGACGGTGGTGACGGTAGTGACGGTGGTAACGGTGGTGACGGTGGTGACGGTAGTAACGGTGGTAACGATGGTGACGGTGGTGACGGTGGTGACGGTGGTGACGGTAGTAACGGTGGTAACGATGGTGACGGTAGTGACGGTGGTGACGGTGGTGACGGTGGTGACGGTGGTGACGGTGGTGACGGTAGTGACGGTAGTGACGGTGGTGACGGTGGTGAAGACGGTGACGGTGGTGACGGTGGTGACGGTAGTGACGGTGGTGACGGTAGTAACGGTGGTGACGGTAGTAACGTTAGTAGTGACGGTAGTAACGGTGGTGACGGTAGTAACGTTAGTAACGGTAGTAACGGTGGTGACGATGGTGACAGTAGTAACGTTAGTAATGGTAGTAACGGTGGTGACGATGGTGACGGTGGTGACGGTGGTGACGGTAGTAACGGTGGTGACGATGGTGACAGTAGTAACGTTAGTAATGGTAGTAACGGTAGTAACGGTGGTGACGATGGTGACGGTGGTGACGATAGTAACGATTGTAACGGTAGTAATGGCAGTAACGCTAGTAACGGTAGTAACGGTAGTAACGGTAGTAACGGTGGTGACGATAGTAACGGTAGTAACGGTGGTAACGGTGGCGACGATGGTGACGGCGGTGCAGGTGTGGAGGTGAGCGACGCTACTCACCGCCTGCGCGTGGCCATGGCGGGCGACCTGCTGCTGGTGGCTGGCCAGCTGCTGCTGCCCGGCCTGGTGCTGCTGTGCCGGCACTGGCGCCTGCTACAGGGGGCACTAGCAGGCCCCTTCCTGCTCATCATCTCCTGCTGGCGGTGAGCGGGGGGGGGGGGGGGTGAGGGGGGGTGAGCGTGGGGGGTGAGTGAGTGGAGGTGAGTAGCGGAGTGGGAGGTGAGCGATGGGGTGAGTGGAAGGAGGTTAGTAGCGGAGTGGGAGGTGAGCGAGGGGGGGGGTGAGTAGCGGAGTGGGAGGTGAGCGATGGGGGGTGAGTGAGGGAGAGGTGAGTAGCGGAGTGGGAGGTGAGCGATGCGGGGGGTGGGGGGGGGAGGGGGTGAGGGGGGGTGAGCGTGGGGTGAGTGGGAGGAGGTTAGTAGCGGAGTGGGAGGTGAGCGATGGGGGGTGAGTGGGGGGAGGTGAGCGATTGGGTGAGTTGGAGGAGGTGAGTGAGGGGAGTGGGAGGTGAGCGAGGGGTGAGCCGGGGGTGAGTGAGGGGGGTGGTGAGTGAGTGAGTGAGGGGAGGTGAGCGATGGGGGGTGATTTAGGGGAGGTGAGTAGCGGAGTGGGAGGTGTCTCTCCCCCTGTGTCTCCCCCCGCGTCTCTCCCCGCGTCTCTCCCCGCGTCTCCCCCCGCGTCTCCCCCCGCGTCTCTCCCCGCGTCTCTCCCCGCGTCTCTCCCCGCGTCTCCCCCCGCGTCTCCCCCCGCGTCTCTCCCCGCGTCTCTCCCCGCGTCTCCCCCCGCGTCTCTCCCCGTCTCCCCCCGCGTCTCCCCCCGCGTCTCCCCCCGCGTCTCCCCCCGCGTCTCCCCCCGCGTCTCCCCCCGCGTCTCCCCCCGCGTCTCCCCCCGCGTCTCCCCCCGCGTCTCCCCCCGCGTCTCCCCCCGCGTCTCCCCCCGCGTCTCTCCCCGCGTCTCTCCCCGCGTCTCCCCCCGCGTCTCTCCCCGTCTCCCCCCGCGTCTCTCCCCGCGTCTCTCCCCGCGTCTCCCCCCGCGTCTCCCCCCCCGTCTCCCCCCGCGTCTTTCCCCGCGTCTCCCCCCGCGTCTCCCCCCGCGTCTCTCCCCGTCTCCCCCCGCGTCTCTCCCCGCGTCTCCCCCCGCGTCTCCCCCCGTCTCCCCCCGCGTCTCTCCCCGTCTCCCCCCGCGTCTCCCCCCGCGTCTCCCCCCGTCTCCCCCCGCGTCTCTCCCCGCGTCTCCCCCCGCGTCTCCCCCCGTCTCCCCCCGCGTCTCCCCCCGTCTCCCCCCGCGTCTCTCCCCGTCTCCCCCCGCGTCTCCCCCCGTCTCTCCCCGCGTCTCCCCCCGCGTCTCTCCCCGCGTCTCCCCCCGTCTCCCCCCGCGTCTCCCCCCGTCTCTCCCCGCGTCTCCCCCCGCGTCTCTCCCCGCGTCTCTCCCCGTCTCCCCCCGCGTCTCCCCCCGCGTCTCCCCCCGTCTCCCCCCGCGTCTCTCCCCGCGTCTCTCCCCGCGTCTCCCCCCGTCTCCCCCCGCGTCTCCCCCCGCGTCTCTCCCCGCGTCTCTCCCCGCGTCTCTCCCCGTCTCCCCCCGCGTCTCCCCCCGCGTCTCCCCCCGTCTCCCCCCGCGTCTCCCCCCGCGTCTCTCCCCGCGTCTCCCCCCGCGTCTCTCCCCGCGTCTCCCCCCGCGTCTCTCCCCGTCTCTCCCCGCGTCTCCCCCCGCGTCTCTCCCCGCGTCTCTCCCCGTCTCTCCCCGCGTCTCCCCCCGCGTCTCTCCCCGTCTCTCCCCGCGTCTCCCCCCGCGTCTCTCCCCGCGTCTCCCCCCGCGTCTCTCCCCGCGTCTCCCCCGCGTCTCTCCCCGCGTCTCCCCCCGCGTCTCTCCCCGTCTCTCCCCGCGTCTCCCCCCGCGTCTCTCCCCGCGTCTCTCCCCGTCTCTCCCCGCGTCTCCCCCCGCGTCTCTCCCCGTCTCTCCCCGCGTCTCCCCCCGCGTCTCTCCCCGCGTCTCCCCCCGCGTCTCTCCCCGTCTCTCCCCGCGTCTCCCCCCGCGTCTCTCCCCGTCTCTCCCCGCGTCTCCCCCCGCGTCTCTCCCCGCGTCTCCCCCCGCGTCTCTCCCCGCGTCTCCCCCCGCGTCTCTCCCCGCGTCTCCCCCCGCGTCTCTCCCCGCGTCTCTCCCCGCGTCTCCCCCCGCGTCTCTCCCCGCG
Organism: Lampetra fluviatilis; assembly: GCF_964198595.1. Classification (NCBI taxonomy): domain Eukaryota; kingdom Metazoa; phylum Chordata; class Hyperoartia; order Petromyzontiformes; family Petromyzontidae; genus Lampetra; species Lampetra fluviatilis. The sequence goes on along the minus strand of NC_136344.1, from coordinate 3,717,001 downwards.
TCTCTCCCCGTCTCTCCCCGCGTCTCCCCCCGCGTCTCTCCCCGCGTCTCTCCCCGCGTCTCCCCCCGCGTCTCTCCCCGCGTCTCCCCCCGCGTCTCTCCCCGCGTCTCTCCCCGCGTCTCCCCCCGCGTCTCTCCCCCTGTGTCTCCCCCCGCGTCTCTCCCCGCGTCTCTCCCCGCGTCTCTCCCCCTGTGTCTCCCCCCGCGTCTCTCCCCGCGTCTCTCCCCGCGTCTCCCCCCGCGTCTCTCCCCCCGCGTCTCTCCCCGCGTCTCTCCCCGTCTCTCCCCGCGTCTCTCCCCGCGTCTCTCCCCCCGCGTCTCTCCCCGCGTCTCTCCCCGCGTCTCTCCCCGCGTCTCCCCCCGCGTCTCTCCCCGTCTCCCCCCGCGTCTCTCCCCGCGTCTCTCCCCGCGTCTCCCCCCGCGTCTCTCCCCGTCTCTCCCCGCGTCTCTCCCCCTGTGTCTCCCCCCGCGTCTCCCCCCGCGACTCTCCCCCTGTGTCTCCCCCCGCGTCTCCCCCCGCGTCTCTCCCCCTGTGTCTCTCCCCGCGTCTCCCCCCGCGTCTCTCCCCGTGTCTCCCCCCGCGTCTCCCCCCGCGTCTCTCCCCCTGTGTCTCCCCCCGTGTCTCCCCCCGCGTCTCTCCCCGTGTCTCCCCCCGCGTCTCCCCCCGCGTCTCCCCCCGCGTCTCCCCCCGTGTCTCCCCCCGCGTCTCCCCCGCGTCTCTCCCCGCGTCTCCCCCCGCGTCTCCCCCCGTGTCTCCCCCCGTGTCTCCCCCCGTGTCTCCCCCCGCGTCTCCCCCGTGTCTCCCCCCGCGTCTCCCCCCGCGTCTCCCCCCGTGTCTCCCCCCGCGTCTCCCCCCGCGTCTCCCCCCGTGTCTCCCCCCGCGTCTCCCCCGCGTCTCTCCCCGCGTCTCCCCCTGTGTCTCCCCCCGCGTCTCCCCCCGCGTCTCTCCCCGTGTCTCCCCCCGTGTCTCCCCCCGTGTCTCCCCCCGCGTCTCTCCCCGTGTCTCCCCCCGTGTCTCCCCCCGCGTCTCCCCCCGCGTCTCCCCCCGTGTCTCCCCCCGCGTCTCCCCCCGCGTCTCTCCCCGCGTCTCCCCCCGCGTCTCTCCCCGTGTCTCCCCCCGTGTCTCCCCCCACGTCTCCCCCCGCGTCTCCCCCCGTGTCTCCCCCCGCGTCTCCCCCCGTGTCTCCCCCCGCGTCTCCCCCCGTGTCTCCCCCCGTGTCTCCCCCCGTGTCTCCCCCCGCGTCTCCCCCCGCGTCTCCCCCCGCGTCTCCCCCCGTGTCTCCCCCCGCGTCTCCCCCCGTGTCTCCCCCCGCGTCTCCCCCCGCGTCTCTCCCCGCGTCTCCCCCCGTGTCTCCCCCCGCGTCTCTCCCCGCGTCTCCCCCCGCGTCTCCCCCCGTGTCTCCCCCCGCGTCTCCCCCCGCGTCTCCCCCCCCGTCTCCCCCCGTGTCTCCCCCCGCGTCTCCCCCCGCGTCTCTCCCCGTGTCTCCCCCCGCGTCTCCCCCCGCGTCTCTCCCCCTGTGTCTCCCCCCGTGTCTCCCCCCGCGTCTCTCCCCGTGTCTCCCCCCGCGTCTCCCCCCGCGTCTCCCCCCGCGTCTCCCCCCGTGTCTCCCCCCGCGTCTCCCCCGCGTCTCTCCCCGCGTCTCCCCCCGCGTCTCCCCCCGTGTCTCCCCCCGTGTCTCCCCCCGTGTCTCCCCCCGTGTCTCCCCCCGCGTCTCCCCCGTGTCTCCCCCCGCGTCTCCCCCCGCGTCTCCCCCCGTGTCTCCCCCCGCGTCTCCCCCCGCGTCTCCCCCCGTGTCTCCCCCCGCGTCTCCCCCGCGTCTCTCCCCGCGTCTCCCCCTGCGTCTCCCCCCGCGTCTCCCCCCGCGTCTCTCCCCGTGTCTCCCCCCGTGTCTCCCCCCGTGTCTCCCCCCGCGTCTCTCCCCGTGTCTCCCCCCGTGTCTCCCCCCGCGTCTCCCCCCGCGTCTCCCCCCGCGTCTCCCCCCGCGTCTCCCCCCGCGTCTCTCCCCGCGTCTCCCCCCGCGTCTCTCCCCGTGTCTCCCCCCGTGTCTCCCCCCGCGTCTCCCCCCGCGTCTCCCCCCGTGTCTCCCCCCGCGTCTCCCCCCGTGTCTCCCCCCGCGTCTCCCCCCGTGTCTCCCCCCGTGTCTCTCCCCGTGTCTCCCCCCGTGTCTCCCCCCGCGTCTCCCCCCGCGTCTCCCCCCGCGTCTCCCCCCGTGTCTCCCCCCGCGTCTCCCCCCGCGTCTCCCCCCGCGTCTCCCCCCGCGTCTCCCCCCGCGTCTCCCCCCGTGTCTCCCCCCGCGTCTCCCCCCGCGTCTCTCCCCGCGTCTCCCCCCGTGTCTCCCCCCGTGTCTCCCCCCGCGTCTCTCCCCGCGTCTCCCCCCGTGTCTCCCCCCGTGTCTCCCCACGCGTCTCCCCCCGCGTCTCTCCCCGCGTCTCCCCCCGCGTCTCCCCCCGCGTCTCTCCCCGCGTCTCCCCCCGCGTCTCCCCCCGCGTCTCCCCCCGCGTCTCCCCCCGCGTCTCCCCCCGCGTCTCCCCCCGTGTCTCCCCCCGCATCTCTCCCCGCGTCTCCCCCCGCGTCTCCCCCCGCGTCTCTCCCCCTGTGTCTCCCCCTGTGTCTCCCCCCGCGTCTCCCCCCGCGTCTCCCCCCGTGTCTCCCCCCGCGTCTATCCCCGCGTCTCCCCCCGCGTCTCCCCCCGCGTCTCTCCCCGCGTCTCTCCCCGCGTCTCTCCCCTGTGTCTCCCCCTGTGTCTCCCCCCGTGTCTCCCCCCGCGTCTCCCCCCGTGTCTCCCCCCGCGTCTCCCCCCGCGTCTCTCCCCCTGTGTCTCCCCCTGTGTCTCCCCCCGCGTCTCCCCCCGTGTCTCCCCCCGCGTCTCTCCCCGCGTCTCCCCCCGCGTCTCCCCCCGCGTCTCTCCCCCTGTGTCTCCCCCTGTGTCTCCCCCCGCGTCTCCCCCTGCGTCTCCCCCCGCGTCTCCCCCCGTGTCTCCCCCCGCGTCTCTCCCCGCGTCTCCCCCCGCGTCTCCCCCCGCGTCTCTCCCCCTGTGTCTCCCCCCGTGTCTCCCCCCGCGTCTCCCCCCGCGTCTCCCCCCGTGTCTCCCCCCGCGTCTCCCCCCGCGTCTCCCCCCGCGTCTCCCCCCGCGTCTCTCCCCCCGTGTCTCCCCCCGTGTCTCCCCCCGCGTCTCCCCCCGCGTCTCTCCCCGTGTCTCCCCCCGCGTCTCCATGTCTCTCCCCGTCTCTCCCCCTGTGTCTCCCCCCGCGTCTCTCCCCGTGTCTCCCCCCGTGTCTCCCCCCGTGTCTCCCCCCGCGTCTCTCCCCGTGTCTCCCCCCGCGTCTCCCCCCGTGTCTCCCCCCGCGTCTCCCCCCGCGTCTCCCCCCGTGTCTCCCCCCGCGTCTCCCCCCGTGTCTCTCCCCGTGTCTCCCCCCGCGTCTCCCCCCGTGTCTCCCCCCGCGTCTCCCCCCGCGTCTCCCCCCGTGTCTCCCCCCGCGTCTCCCCCCGTGTCTCTCCCCGTGTCTCTCCCCGCGTCTCTCCCCGCGTCTCTCCCCGCGTCTCTCCCCGTGTCTCCCCCCGTGTCTCTCCCCGTGTCTCCCTCCGCGTCTCCCCCCGTGTCTCCCCCCGCGTCTCCCCCCGTGTCTCCCCCCGCGTCTCCCCCCGTGTCTCTCCCCGTGTCTCCCCCCGCGTCTCTCCCCGCGTCTCTCCCCGTGTCTCCCCCCGCGTCTCCCCCCGTGTCTCCCCCCGCGTCTCCCCCCGTGTCTCCCCCCGCGTCTCCCCCCGTGTCTCTCCCCGCGTCTCTCCCCGTGTCTCCCCCCGCGTCTCTCCCCGTGTCTCTCCCCGCGTCTCACCCCGCGTCTCTCCCCGCGTCTCTCCCCGTGTCTCCCCCCGCGTCTCTCCCCGTGTCTCTCCCCGCGTCTCCCCCCGCGTCTCTCCCCGTGTCTCCCCCCGCGTCTCTCCCCGTGTCTCTCCCCGCGTCTCCCCCCGCGTCTCTCCCCGCGTCTCTCCCCGTGTCTCCCCCCGCGTCTCTCCCCGTGTCTCTCCCCGCGTCTCTCCCCGCGTCTCTCCCCGTGTCTCCCCCCGCGTCTCTCCCCGTGTCTCCCCCCGCGTCTCTCCCCGTGTCTCCCCCCGTGTCTCCCCCCGCGTCTCTCCCCGTGTCTCCCCCCGCGTCTCTCCCCGCGTCTCCCCACGCGTCTCCCCCCGCGTCTCTCCCCGTGTCTCCTTCCGTGTCTCTCCCCGTGTCTCCCCCCGTGTCTCCCCCCGCGTCTCTCCCCGCGTCTCCCCCCGTGTCTCTCCCCGCGTCTCTCCCCGTGTCTCCCCCCGCGTCTCTCCCCGCTTCTCCCCCCGTGTCTCTCCCCGTGTCTCCCCCCGTGTCTCCCCCCGTGTCTCCCCCCGCGTCTCTCCCCGTGTCTCCCCCCGCGTCTCCCCCCGCGTCTCCCCCCGTGTCTCTCCCCGCGTCTCTCCCCGTGTCTCCCCCCGCGTCTCTCCCCGCGTCTCCCCCCGTGTCTCTCCCCGTGTCTCCCCCCGCGTCTCTCCCCGTGTCTCCCCCCGCGTCTCTCTCCGCGTCTCTCCCCGCGTCTCCCCCCGCGTCTCTCCCCGTGTCTCCCCCCGCGTCTCTCCCCCTGTGTCTCCCCCCGTGTCTCTCCCCGCGTCTCCCCCCGCGTCTCTCCCCGCGTCTCTCCTCGTGTCTCCCCCTGTGTCTCCCCCCGTGTCTCTCCCCGTCTCTCCCCCTGTGTCTCCCCCCGTGTCTCTCCCCGTCTCTCCCCCTGTGTCTCCCCCCGCGTCTCTCCCCGTGTCTCCCCCTGTGTCTCCCCCCGCGTCTCTCCCCGTCTCTCCCCCTGTGTCTCCCCCCGTGTCTCTCCCCGTGTCTCCCCCCGCGTCTCTCCCCGCGTCTCTCCCCGCGTCTCCCCCCGCGTCTCTCCCCGTGTCTCCCCCCGCGTCTCTCCCCGTCTCTCCCCCTGTGTCTCCCCCCGTGTCTCTCCCCGCGTCTCTCCCCGTGTCTCCCCCCGTGTCTCCCCCCGCGTCTCTCCCCGTGTCTCCCCCCGTGTCTCCCCCCGTGTCTCCCCCCGCGTCTCTCCCCGTCTCTCCCCGCGTCTCCCCCCGCGTCTCTCCCCGTCTCTCCCCCTGTGTCTCCCCCTGTGTCTCCCCCCGTGTCTCTCCCCGCGTCTCCCCCCGCGTCTCTCCCCGCGTCTCTCCCCGTGTCTCCCCCTGTGTCTCCCCCCGTGTCTCTCCCCGCGTCTCCCCCCGCGTCTCTCCCCGTGTCTCCCCCCGCGTCTCTCCCCGTCTCTCCCCCTGTGTCTCCCCCCGTGTCTCTCCCCGCGTCTCCCCCCGCGTCTCTCCCCGTGTCTCCCCCCGCGTCTCCATGTCTCTCCCCGTCTCTCCCCGCGTCTCCCCCCGTGTCTCTCCCCGTGTCTCCCCCCGCGTCTCTCCCCGTGTCTCCCCCGTGTCTCACCCCCCGTGTCTCCCCCCCGTGTCTCCCCCTGTGTCTCCCCCGTGTCTCAGGACGATCCCCGAGTCGACGCGCTGGCTGCTGGCGACGCAGCAGCGGCTGCGTGCGCGTGTCGCCGTGCAGCTGGAGGCGACGCGCAACGGCATCAACGTGGAGGGCGAAGACTTCGCCGGTAGCGACGCACACGCCACATGCACACCTGCACCCACACGCACGTGCGCACAGGCGTACACGCACACCTACACACACACGCACGTGCGCACAGGCGTACACGCACACCTACACACGCACGCACATGCACACAGGCGTGCACGCACACCTACACCCACACGCACATGCACACACGTAGCATGCACACCTACACACGCACGCATATGCACACAGGTGTACATGCACACCTACACACGCACTCCTACACCCACACGCACATGCACACAGGCGTGCACGCACACCTACACCCACACGCACATGCGCACAGGCGTGCACGCACACCTACACACGCACGCACATGCACACAGGCGTACATGCACACCTACACACGCACGCACATGCGCACAGGCGTACACCCACACCTACACCCACACGCGCGTACACACATGCACACGCACATGGCGTTGTGTTGATGGTTGTGTTGGTGGTTGTGTTGGTGGTTGTGTTGATGGTTGTGTTGATTGTTGTGTTGGTGGCTGTGTTGGTGGCTGTGTTGATGGTTGTGTTGATGGTTGATTTGATTGTTGTGTTGGTTGTTGTGTTGATGGTTGTGTTGATTGTTGTGTTGGTTGTTGTGTTGATGGTTGTGTTGATTGTTGTGTTGATGGTTGTGTTGGTGGCTTTGTTGATGGTTGTGTTAGTGGCTGTGTTGATGGCTGTGTTGATGGTTGTCCGGCAAAAACAACCCCCTACCTCTTCGTGGTGCTGGACGGCAACACTGTGGTGGGCAGTGCCGTGGGGGAGGGCCAATTTTGATTGGCCATTCCCCCAAATGGGGGCTCTGGATGGGTGCGAGGGGCTGGTAACCCCTCCACCTTCAATTAACTACCACTAAACTACGAGGTAAAATAAGCTTGTGCCGGAGGCCCCGAGGGGACAGGCGTCTATGACGTCTCCTGGCCAAACCCCATTTGGCGGAGCCAGGAGATTGAATCTTTACCGTCGGTGCTCCTTCAGCAACAACAAAAAGCCACTACGGGTGGCCACGTGGAATGTTCGAATGCTCACTGCGGAGGAGAGGCTGCCACTCTTCTGTCGGGAGCTGGATCGGTACCGCCTGGATCTCTGTGGTATTCAGGAGGTCCGGTGGACCGGCTCTGGCTCCTGCCACCATGAGGGATGGACAGTCCTCTACTCGGGGCAGGAGACCACCAAACAACAGGGAGTGGCTCTTCTGAACAAAATAATGAAGGGGGCGTGTAACTGTGGCGGTGAGGTGTTGGAAGCTGTAAGCCCCAGGCTACTTTGGGCTTGCCTTCCTATCAACCGGAGGCGAGGAGTGGTGGTCGTGGTTACTTATGCCCCCACCGTAGGCGAACATCCGTGGAGGGATGTAGGCAAAGCCGATGAGTCAGATGCCTTCTATGACCTCCTGTCACAGGTGCTGGCTAAAGTGGCCACTCGGGACAGAGTCATCTTGTTGGGTGACTTCAATGCCCGAGTTGGTCATGATGCTGGCACCTGGTCTGGAGTGATTGGAAGACATGGGCCAGATCAGCTCAATAATAACGGTAGGAGGCTGCTAGATTTGTGTGCAGCCCATGGGCTTGTAATTACCAACACACTGTTCCGGCATCAGCGCATCCACACAACATCATAGATGCATGCCGGGTCTAAGCAAGAACATCTGCTGGGCTACATAGTGACGGAATTGCGGATGAGGACCCATGTCCTTGACACCAGGACCTACCGTGGAGCTGATCTGCCCACTGACCATTGACTTGTCATCTGTAAGATGCGCCTGCCATTCTTCCACTCTGGTGTTTGGTGTACACCCAGGACCCCATTCAAATCCAAGGTAGCCTGGTCTCAACTAGCTGATGAAAGTTGCAAGCGAGAATTTCATCATCGCTTGCGGCTGGGGTTGGCATCGTCCCCCACTCCTCCAGATGTCGAGGGGAAATGGGCGAGGTTTAGGACTGTGACTCATGCAGCTGCAATGGCTGCTTTCGGTACATGGTCCAGACCTCTCGGAGACCCTGGCTGACAGGGGAGGTGTTCAGGCTAGCTGAGAAAAAGCGACAGGCCCACTTTCATGGTCTACAGCATCCAACGCCAGAGAGTGAGGAGGCTTACTGCAGCCTTCGCTCGAAGATTCGAAGAGCCGTGAGGCACTGCAAGGATGGGTGGTGGTCCGGGTTGCTGAAGAGATGGAGTCTGCCTCAATGGCCCGCGATCACAAATCGTTATTTAACTCCATCAAAAAAGTAACCTGCAGTGCCACACCTATGACCATCATTAGGGGAAAAAACGGTGATCTAATCTCTGACCCCCAAGAACAGGTTTGCAGATTTGCTGATCATTTCTGTGAAGTCCTGGGGGAGGGCAAATCCCTCGGCATGGAAAACATTATGGGACAAAGTGGGGATGACCTTGCTGAGGCTGCGGTGTCTCAAATATTGGAAGAAGACACCCCCTCTGAGTGGCTGGCTGAGGTGCCATCTGTTGAGGAAGTACTAAAGGCAATCCAGAGTCTGAGACTAGGAAAGGAACCGGGCAGAGATGATCTCCCAAGCGAAATGCTGAGGGAGGGTGGCGTTTGTGTGCAGACTGGCCTACATGGCATCATAACAACAGTCTGGACCACTGGATGGGTTCCGCAGGGTTGGAAGGATGCCCTGGTGGTCCCCCTCTTTAAGAAGGGGGACCGCACAGACTGTAACAACTACAGGGGCATCTCACTCCTCAGTGTGCCGGGAAAGGGCCTGGCAAGGATTATTCAACATCGCCTTGCTTAGGCACGCTGAGGAGAGGCTTGCGGAGCCCCAATGCGGTTTCAGGAAAGGGCGGTCCTGCACAGATGCCATATTTTCTTTCCGTCTGCTACAGCAGAGGTGTAGGGAATTTCAACAAGACCTACATATCTGCTTTATTGACCTGGTCAAGGCCTATGATACCATCAGTAGGCCTGGTCTTTGGGTTGTTCTTTGTGCTTTTCGAGTCCCTGACCCTCTGCTCACGATCATTAAGGACCTTCATGATGGTGAGCAGGTTCGGTTAAAACTACGTGGCCGGGAGTCGGAGCCATTCCCTATTTCACTTGGAGTGTGACAGGGATGTCCTCTGGCTCCCACATTATTTAACATATTTTTTGACCACGTAGTTTGTGAAGCCTTCGATGGCTGTACCGGAGGAATTTTTACCTGGTACAGATATAATGGGAGGCTGATCGATGCCTGGGTGCAGTCAAGGGATGGCTCCCTATTAGTCAACCATGTCATGTATGCCGATGATCTGGTAATTGCCGCTCACTCAGAGGAGGAGTTGGATGCGCTGCTGCTGAACGTGGAGCTTGCCACTAAGAGGTGGGGCCTTACCATCAGCCCCACCAAAACTAAGCACCTGCCTGGGTATTTTGTACCATCGGACACTCTACCCCCACAACTCTCAATTGGTGATGGGGCAGTTGTGGAGAGAGTGGAGAGTTTCCCATACCTGGGCAGTGTGCTTACGACCGGCTCCAGTTTAACAGCAGAGGTCTCACTCCGAATCAGTCAAGCGGCAATATAATTTCATCGGTTGCGCAACGCTGGGTGGAAGCTACCTGGTCTGTCGCTCCGCACGAAGCTTCAGGTCTTCTCGGCCACGGTCATTCCCTCCCTTCTCTACGCTTGCGAAACGTGGACTCCCCTAATGGAGCATCTCCGCCGGTTAGAGACATTCAGGCTGGCCTGCCTACGATCCATCCTGGGTTTAACCAGGCTGGATTGTGTGAGGAGCTCACAAATCCTTGAAAGATTTGGACAAAGTCCCATCGGTGAGCTCCTCCTGCAGGCAGGCTGCGTTGGCTGGGTCATGTAGCCCGCATGCCCAGCCACCGCATGACAAAACAGCTTTTGTTCGGCCGGATCGAGGGGGATAAACGGGCGCGGCACGGGCTAGAGAAGAGATGGAGTGACGTGGTACAGGAGGACGTGGAGCTGAGTGGACTTGCCAATGACTGGTACCAGCGGTGTCAAGATCGGCCTCTGTGGAGGAGGCTCGTGACGGACGCTAACGGGCAGTTGGAGTCAGTCGCCCTCCAACAACAACGGAGTGGGGAGGAGAGATGCTCACAACAACGAGCGGAATGCCGGGTGGCTAAAACACAGCAAGTTGGTACAGTAGGGGGCACAGGTGGTGCATCAGCCAGTCATCTCGGTCATCTCGGTCAGTCGACCCGTGGCACCTGCTGGGTCTGCCCCGTGACCTCCTGCCAGCGGGCGTTCCACACTTCACGTGGCCTCAAAGTGCACCTAGCCTGGCACCAGCGTCGTGGTGACGTCACCGCCACTTTGTGGCGAATGGCGGTTGTTGTTGATGGTTGTGTTGATGATTGTGTTGGTGGCTGTTTTGACGGTTGTGTTGACGGTTGTGTTTTTGTGTTGATGGTTGTGTTGATGGTTGTGTTGTGTTGATGGTTGTGTTGGTGGCTGTGTTGGTGGCTGGTTTGTTGTGTTGTTGTGTTGATGGTGTTGTTGATGGTTGTGTTGTTGTGTTGATGGTTGTGTTGGTGGCTGTGTTGGTTGTTGTTGTTGTTGTGTAGAGCTGGACGCGACACTGGGGGGCCGCGTGGGGACACAGAGACACAGCCTCTGTGACGTCGGACGATCCAAAAACATCCTCAAGAACATCCTCATCCTGTCCTTCACCACGTGAGGACACGGGGACACGGGGAGATGGGGACACGGGGACGGGGACACGGACACGGGGACACGGACACGGACACGGGGACACGGGGACACGGGGACAGGGAAACACGGACACGGACGTGGGGACACGGGGACACGGGGACGGGGACACGGACACGGGGACACGGGGACACGGGGACAGGGAAACACGGACACGGACGCGGGGACACGGGGTAAGGGGACATGGGGTAGCGGGGACACGGGACATGGGGTCATGGGGTCATGGGGACATGGGGTTCCTGGGAAACGGGGTCACGGGACATGGGGTCATGGGGTCACAGGGTCACGGGGTCATGGGGACATGGTGTAAAGGGAGACGAGGTCATGGGGACACGGGGTCATGGGGACACGGGTCACTAGGTAAGGGGGACATGGGGTTCCTGGGAAACGGGGTCACGGGACATGGGGTCACGGGGACACGGGGTCATGGGGACACTGGGTCACGGTTCACAGGGACACGGGGTCAAGGGGATGCGGGGTCACATGTGAGTCTTGAGGCTGGGCAAGTCTCTCCTGACAGTGGTGGTGATGATGGTGATAATGATGGTGACGACGATGATGGTGGTGGTGGTGATGGTGGTGGTGATGGTGGCAATGATGGCGACAATGATGGCGACGACGGTGACGATGGTGACGACGGTGACGATGGTGATGGTGGTGACGACGGTGATAATGGTGACGATGGTGATGATGGTGATGATGGTGACAATGATGGTGACGATGGTGACGATGGTGATGATGGTGATGATGGTGACGATGGTGACGATGGTGATGATGGTGACGATGGTGACGATGGTGACGATGGTGACGATGGTGACGGTGGTGACGACGGTGACGGTGATGACGGTGGTGACGGTGGTGATGATGGTGACGGTGGTGACGGTGGTGACGATGGTGACGATGGTGACGGTGGTGACGGTGATGACGGTGAAGACGGTGACGATGGTGACGGTGGTGATGGTGGTTACGATGGTGACGGTGGTGACGGTGGTGACGGTGGTGACGACGGTGACGACGGTGACGACGGTGACGACGGTGACGGTGGAGACGGTGGTGACGGTGGTGAAGATGGTGACGATGGTGACGGTGGTGACGGTGGTGACGGTGGTGACGATGGTGACGATGGTGACGACGGTGACGATGGTGACGACGGTGACGACGGTGACGACGGTGACGATGGTGACGATGGTGACGGTGGTGACGACGGTGACGATGGTGAAGATGATGACGACGGTGACGATGGTGGTGATGGTGACGATGGTAATGATGGTGATGATGGTGACGGTGATGACGGTGACGGTGGTAACGGTGGTGATGATGGTGACGATGGTGACGATGATGACGATGATGACGACGGTGACGACGGTGACGACGGTGACGATGGTGACGATGGTGACGATGGTGACGGTAACGATGGTGATGATGGTGACGATGATGACGACGGTGACGATGGTAATGATGGTGATGATGGTGACGATGGTGACGATGGTGGTGATGGTGATGATGGTGACGATCGTGACGATGGTGACGGTAACGATGGTGATGATGGTGACGATGATGACGACGGTGACGATGGTGATGATGGTGATGATGGTGACAATGGTGACGATGATGACGATGGTGATGATGGTGACGATGGTGACGATGGTGACGATGGTGACGATGGTGGCGATGGTGACGATGGTGACGATGGTGACGATGGTGACAGTAACGATGGTGATGATGGTGACGATGATGACGACGGTGACGATGGTGACAATGGTGACAGTGACGATGGTGACGATGGTGACGATGGTGATGATTGTGACGATGGTGACGATGGTGACGATGGTGACGATGGTGACGATGGTGACGATGGTGACGATGGTGACGATGGTGACGATGGTGACGATGGTGACGATGATGATGATGGTGACGATGATGATGATGGTGACGATGGTGACGATGGTGATGATGATGATGATGGTGACGGTGGTGATGATGGTGACGATGATGATGATGGTGACGATGGTGACGATGGTGACGATGGTGACGATGGTGATGATGGTGACGATGATGGTGATGATGGTGACGATGATGATGATGGTGACGATGGTGACGATGGTGATGATGGTGACGGTGGTGACGGTGGTGACGGTGATGATGGTGACGATGGTGACGATGGTGACGGTGACGGTGACGATGGTGACGATGGTGACGATGGTGACGATGGTGACGGTGACGATGGTGACGATGGTGACGATGGTGATGATGGTGATGATGGTGACGGTGGTGACGGCGGTGACGGTGGTGACGATGGTGATGGTGACAATGATGGTGACGACGGTGACGGTGATGATGGTGACGGTGACGACGGTGACGGTGGTGACGATGGTGATGATGGTGACGATGGTGACGGTGGTGACGGTGGTGACGGTGGTGATGATGGTGATGGTTACGATGATGACAGTGGTGACGATGACGATGGTGACGACGATGACGACGACGACGATGACGACGCTCCCCGTCTCCCCCGCCGCGCGCAGCTTCATCGGCAACGCCATCCACCACTGCTTCGAGCGCAACCTGCGGGCGGCCATCGCCGCCATCGCCGTGACGACGGCGGTCACCGCGGCGACCGCGGCGGCGACGTCATCGGCGACGTCATCGGCGGCGTACTTCACGGGGACGGGGGCCCGCGCCGCGGCCTGCCTGGCCGTGTGGGCCGCCGCCGGCGGGCCCCTGGGCCGCAGGGCCACGCTGCTGCTCGCAGCCGTCACCACCGGAGGAGTTTCCCTGCTGCAGCTGGCGCTCGCGCAGTGTGAGGGGGGGGGGGGGTGTGGGGGGGGGTGTGGGGGGGGGGGGTGGGGGGGTGGTGGGGGGGCGGTGTGGGGGGGAGGGGGGGAAGGGGGGGGGGGTGTGGGGGGGGGGGGTGGGGGGGGTGGTGGGGGGGGTGGTGTGGGGGGGAGGGGTCGTTGGGGAGATGCGTTGGGACCTTGGGAGATGTGGGGAGACACGGGGACACGTGGGGAGATACACGAGGAGACACATGGGGAGATGTATGGGGAGATACGTGGGTAGACACCTGGGCTGCACATCGTGACATACGCTGGGACACCTTGGTAGATGTGGGTAGACACCACACGGTGACACGTACCTTGCCGCGTGCCCTGGCGATGTGTTCCCCGTGTGTCCCCGTGTCTCTCCCCGTGTCTCTCCCCGTGTCCCCCTCTCCCCGTGTCTCTCCCCGTGTCTCTCCCCGTGTCTCTCCCCGTGTCTCTCCCCGTGTCTCTCCCCGTGTCCCCCTCTCCCCGTGTCTCTCCCCGTGTCTCTCCCCGTGTCCCCCTCTCCCCGTGTCTCTCCCCGTGTCTCTCCCCGTGTCCCCCTCTCCCCGTGTCTCTCCCCGTGTCTCTCCCCGTGTCTCTCCCCGTGTCTCTCCCCGTGTCTCTCCCCGTGTCCCCCTCTCCCCGTGTCTCTCCCCGTGTCTCTCCCCGTGTCTCTCCCCGTGTCTCTCCCCGTGTCTCTCCCCGTGTCCCCCTCTCCCCGTGTCTTTCCCCGTGTCTCTCCCCGTGTCTCTCCCCGTGTCTCTCCCCGTGTCCCCCTCTCCCCGTGTCTTTCCCCGTGTCTCTCCCCGTGTCTCTCCCCGTGTCTCTCCCCGTGTCTCTCCCCGTGTCTCTCCCCGTGTCTCTCCCCGTGTCTCTCCCCGTGTCTCTCCCCGTGTCCCCCTCTCCCCGTGTCTCTCCCCGTGTCTCTCCCCGTGTCTCTCCCCGTGCCTCTCCCCGTGTGTCCCCGTGTCTCTCCCCGTGTCTCTCCCCGTGTCTCTCCCCGTGTCTCTCCCCGTGTCTCTCCCCGTGTCCTCCTCTCCCCGTGTCTCTCCCCGTGTCTCTCCCCGTGTCCCCCTCTCCCCGTGTCTCTCCCCGTGTCTCTCCCCGTGTCTCTCCCCGTGTCTCTCCCGTGTCTCTCCCCGTGTCTCTCCCCGTGTCCCCCTCTCCCCGTGTCCCCCTCTCCCCGTGTCCCCCTCTCCCCGTGTCTCTCCCCGTGTCCCCCTCTCCCCGTGTCCCCCTCTCCCCGTGTCTCTCCCCGTGTCTCTCCCCGTGTCTCTCCCCGTGTCTCTCCCCGTGTCCTCCTCTCCCCGTGTCTCTCCCCGTGTCTCTCCCCGTGTCCCCCTCTCCCCGTGTCTCTCCCCGTGTCTCTCCCCGTGTCTCTCCCCGTGTCTCTCCCCGTGTCGCCCTCTCCCCGTGTCTCTCCCCGTGTCTCTCCCCGTGTCCCCTTCTCCCCGTGTCCCCCTCTCCCCGTGTCTCTCCCCGTGTCTCTCCCCGTGTCTCTCCCCGTGTCTCTCCCCGTGTCCCCCTCTCCCCGTGTCTCTCCCCGTGTCTCTCCCCGTGTCTCTCCCCGTGTCTCTCCCGTGTCTCTCCCCGTGTCTCTCCCCGTGTCCCCCTCTCCCCGTGTCCCCCTCTCCCCGTGTCTCTCCCGTGTCTCTCCCCGTGTCTCTCCCGTGTCTCTCCCCGTGTCTCTCCCCGTGTCTCTCCCCGTGTCTCTCCCCGTGTCTCTCCCCGTGTCTCTCCCCGTGTCTCTCCCCGTGTCTCTCCCCGTGTCTCTCCCCGTGTGTCCCCGTGTCTCTCCCCGTGTCTCTCCCCGTGTCTCTCCCCGTGTCTCTCCCCGTGTCTCTCCCCGTGTCTCTCCCCGTGTCTCTCCCCGTGTCTCTCCCCGTGTCTCTCCCCGTGTCTCTCCCCGTGTCTCTCCCCGTGTCTCTCCCCGTGTCTCTCCCCGTGTCTCTCCCCGTGTCTCTCCCCGTGTCTCTCCCCGTGTCTCTCCCCGTGTCTCTCCCCGTGTGTCTCCCCGTCCCCGCGCCCCCAGACCTGCCCGTGGCCGTGGTGGCGGTGTTCTCTGTGCTGGGCCTCTTCTCATCCAGCGCCATCGCCATCCTCAGCGTCCTCTTCGCGGCCGAGATCATCCCCACCGTCATCCGGTACTCGCGCTACACTCACCGTCAATCACTGTCGCTCACTATCACTCACTATCACTATCACTCACTATCACTATCACTGTCACTCACCATCACTCACTATCACTATCACTCACTATCACTATCACTCACTATCACTCATGGTAAGACCCCACTTCTTAGCGGCATGCTTTAGGTTCAGCAGCAGCGCCTTCAACTCCTCCTCTGAGTGAGCCGCAATTACCAGATCATCGGCACACATAACGTGGTTGAGCAATAGGGAGCCAACCCTTGACCGCACCCGGGCATCGATTGGCCTCCAATTGTATCTGTACCAGATGGAAATTCCTCTGGTAAAGCCATCAAAGGCTTCACAAACTACGTGGTCAAAATAGATGTGAAATAATGTGGGAGCCAGAGGACATCCCTGTCGCACCCCAAGGTGAACAGGGAATGGCTCCAACTCCCGGCCACGTAGTTTTACCGGTGTCCGCTCACCATCATGGAGGCCCTTAAAGATTGTGAGCAGAGGGTCAGGGACTTCGAAAGTATGAAGAACCACTCAGAGCCCAGTCCTACTGATGGTATCATAGGCCTTGACCAGGTCAATCAAGCAGAGATGTAGGTCTTGTTGGAACTCCCTACACCTCTGCTGTAGCAGACAGACAGAATACATGGCATGTGTGCAGGACCGCCCGTTCCTGAAACCGCATTGGGGCTCCGCAAGCCTCTTCTGAGCGTACCTGGCAAGGCGATGTTGAATAATCCTTGCCAGGACCTTTCCCGGCACACTGAGGCGTGAGATGCCCCTGTAGCTGTTACAGTCTGTGCGGTCCCCCTTCTTAAAGAGGGGGACCACCAGGGCATCCTTCCAATCCTGGGGAACTCGTCCAGTGGTCCAGACTGTTGTTATGATGTCATGTAGGGCAGTCCGTGCATTTCGCTTGGGAGATCATCTCTGCCCAATGCCTCAACAGATGGCACCTCAGCCAGCCACTGACAGCGGGTGACGACTTCTTCCAATATTTAAGGCACCGCAGCCTCAGCAGGGTCATCCCCACTTTGCCCCATGATGTGTTCCAGGCTGAGGGATTTCCCCTCCCCCAAGACCTCACGGAAATGCTCAGCAAATCTGGCAAACCTGTTCCTGGGAGTCGGAGATTGGATCAGCATTCTTTCCCCGAATGATGGTGATAGGTGTGGCACTACAATTTACTTTTTTGATGGAATTAAAGACAGATTTGTAATTGCGGGCCATTGAGGCAGACTCTATCTCCTCAGCAACCCGCGACCACCACCCATCCTTGCAGCGCCTCACGGCTCTCCGAACCTCCGAGCGAAGGCTGCCGCAAGCCTCTTCAATCTCTGATGTGGGATGCTGAAGACGATGAGAGTGGGCCTGTTGCTTTTTCTCAGTCAGCTGGAACACGTCCTCTGTCAGCCAGGGTCTCTGGGGAGGTCTGGACTGCATGAGCTGCAGTCCGAAACCTTTCCCATTTCCCCTCGACAAATTCTCGCATGCAACTTTCATCAGCTAGCCGAGACCAGGCCACATTGGGTTTGAATGGGGTCCTGGGTGTACACCCACCACCGGAGTAGAAGAATGGCAGGCGCATCTTACAGATGTCAAGTCGATGGTCAGTGGGCAGATCAGCTCCACGGTAGGTCCTGGTGTCAAGGACATAGACCCGCATCTGCTGGTCCGTCACTATGTAGTCCAGCAGATGTTCTTGCTTGGACCCGGCATGCATCCATGATGTTGTGTGGATGCGCTGATGCCGGAACAGCGTGTTGGTAATTACAAGCCCATGGGCTGCACAAAAATCTAGCAGCCTCCTACCGTTGTTATTGAGCTGATCTGGCCCATGCCTTCCAATCACTCCAGACCAGGTGTCAGCATCATGACCAACTTGGGCATTAAAGTCACCCAACAGGGGGTTACTTTAGCTAGCACCTGTGACAGGAGGTCATAGAAGGCATCTGACTTATCGGCCTTGCTTGCATCCCTCCACTGATGGTCATCTTCGGTGGGGACATAAGTTACCACGACCACCACTCCTCGCCTCTGGTTGATCGGAAGGTGAGCCCAAAGTAGCCTGGGGCTTACAGCTTCCCACACCTCACCTCCACTCTCCCTCCCACACCTCCTTTATTCTTTTGTTCAGAAGAGGAGCCACTCCCTGTTGTTTGGCAGTCTCTGAGTAGAGGACTGTCCACTCCTCATGGTAGCAGGAGCCAGAATCGGTCCACTGGACCTCCTGAATACCACAGAGATCCAGGCGGTACCGGTCCAGCTCCCGACAGAGGAGTGGCAGCCTCTCCTCCGCAGTGAGCGTTCGAACATTCCATGTGGCCACCCGCAGTCGCTTCTTGCTACTTCTGGAGGAACCCCGAGGGCAAGGATTCAGTCTCCTGGCTCCGCCAAATGGAGTTTGGCCAGGAGAAGTCATAGACGCCTGTCCCCCAGGGCACAAGTTTCGTTTTAAATTTTCTTCGTAGTACAGTGGCAATGTATTTGACGGTGGAGGGTTACCAGCCTCTCGCACCCGTCCAGAGCCCCCATTTGGCAACTTTGGTGGCTACAAATGCCATGAGGGGAATAGCCAATCTAAATTGGCCCTCCCCCCACGGCACTGCCCACCACAGAGTTGCCGTCCGGCACCAACCCACACTCTCACATTCACTCACGCACTCTCATGTACACACACTCACTCTCACGTACACACACTCACTCTCACATACACACACTCCCTCTCACATACACACACTTTCACATACACACACTCACTCTCACATACACACACTCACTCTCACATACACTCTCGCACTCTCACGTACAAAGACAAAGATCCCCCGTATAGCCTTAACAGAATGTAGGGGCAAGTGCTGTTAGCGTGCACTTATGAAGGCACATACATACACACTCACTCTCACATACACACTCACTTTCACATACACACTTACTCACTCTCACATACACACTCACTTTCACATATGTAGTAACGCTTATGACTCGTTCACACCGGAGTTGGAGGCACACTTGTTTATTTAACACCACACGTTGTGACATACACACTGAGGGGGTATCGGCCCCCTCACCCGTCTATCTGAGGACACACCTCTAGGCTAACCCTAGCCTGCCTCTGAGTCCTCCTCTAATGGGCTAGGGGAGGCTATCTTGGCCCGACACTGGTCAGTCGGGCCCGGTACCCAGAGTCCAGACCAGCACTGGCTCTGGCTCTGGTACCACGCCACTGGCTCGAGCCTGCGCGGTCCTGATAAGGACGGCGTGCCAGGGGGAGACCAGGGCTCTATCTAGGACGTCTTCCGTCTCCTCTTCTTAGCTAACACAACACTCCCGAGCCCCTCGATACATTCCCCTTTTATACCCAACCCCTCCCTGAGGGGTGGGGCCCCGGGGGATCATAATGACCGAATCGACCCCCCAGGGTGTCTGGCGCGGACGTCGCAGAGGGCACCTGCTCGTGCACACATGTAGCCCCGCCTACTGTGTTTGTTTACCATAGGCTGCCATGCATAACGGGCTCTCTCTCTAACACCCCTACATCACTCCCCCCCGCATAGCATGCAGCCGTCCCGGCTGCCAACATACAAAAATTTGACAATAAAGGTGCCTTCACCCCCTGACCGCGCGTGTGCCTCACTATTTTTGAACAATAACAGGAACCAGAACAAGAACGCAACAGCAAGATGAGAAAACAACCCGTCGCACCCCCCCCGAATAAATACGAATTCCGTAAAAAAAACAGCCTATATACAATCAGCAAGGAACCCACCACGCACACACAACACACGGTGAAGCCAACATATGTACATCCGAGGAGTGGGGAACACACCACCCACACAACATCCAATGAACACAACAGCTATGTACACATTTTCCGGCCTCACAACAGTTTGCGCATTTTAGCGCGCGTCCTTGCAGCGGGCCCCTCACACGGGGTAACCGCGTGTGGCGGACCATCAGGTGGCAATTGTCCGTCTTGGGGTGAGCATTCATCCGACTCCGCGTGACCCTCGGTATCCGCAGGAGGGGTGATTGGGCGTGAGCCCGTCACTCCTGATGCACCTGAAGGTGGCACAGCCGGCAAGGCATTAGGTGAGAGCGACGGAGACGGACCCAGCGAGTCGGCCGACCCCCCACATGCTTGGCCACGCGCGTGTGAAGTGTGATTGTGTACCGCAGAGAAGGGTTTTAACCTAGAGGGGTGCACGAACCATCGCCGCTTCCCCCACTTGATGCGCACGCACTGCGGTCGTAACACCTCCACCACTTCCACAGGGCCCCGCCACGGCCGCACCAGTTTAGAGGAGGTTGCCAGTGGCACCTGGGGGCAGTGCAGCCATGCCTTGTCCCCCGGCTTCCACTGCAGCATGTGCGCTCGACTCAATCTGAGGCGCTCATTCGCCTTCTGACGGAGGTCAGAGTTTTGCATTGCAGCATCCCGTGCCTCGGTCAATTTGTCCAGATTAAATTTAACGTGGTCAGCCAGATTAGTTTTTCCCTGCGGCACGGGGATCTGCAACTGGGCACGAACAGGCGGGTCTGGTTCTCGGCCGTACATGAGGTAAAAGGGAGAAAACCCCGTAGCTGCATGGGGTGCCATCCGGTACGCCGCCAAGACCCCCTGAATTTGTAGGTCCCAATCCGTTTGCGAGTCCGAAACTTGTTGTGATAACATGGACGTGATGGTGCGATGCAACCGTTCGACCATCCCGTCAGTTTGTGGGTGATATGGGGAGGTCCGAATTTTCTTTGTGCCCAGGAGATCACAGACTTGTCTGAGTAGTTTACCGGAAAAATTTCTGCCCTGGTCGGTCAGCAGCCTCTCCGGAGCACCTTTGTCCAGGACATAACCCTGAACAAAGGTCTCCACGATGGCTGCTGCCGACTGGTTGGCCAGAGGCCAGGCCATAGGCCAGCGTGTAAAATACTCGACACCAGTCAACAAATATCTATTCCCCCTGGGGGTGGCGGGGAATGGTCCCAAAATGTCCAGAGCGACCAGCTCGTTTATCCTGGACACTTTGATCGATTGCAAGGGCGGGTTAGACTCCCGTGCCGGCGGTTTGCGTTGTGCACATCGAGGACATGATCCCAACAAATCCCCAACATCCCTCGTCATGCCAGGCCAATAAAAATCAAGTTGCAGCAAGGCGAGAGTCTTTTGGGTCCCCAGGTGTAGGAGGCGCTCATGAGCGGCCCATACCACCCTGCCCCGCAACCCAGTAGGGACCACCAGCCGATGTCGACGCGACTTCCCGTCCCAATGCATCAGCAGGCCTTGGCACATTTCCCATGCGTCGGAACCACCTCTTTTTCCCCCCGCCGCACCGCCAACGCGACGTCGCCACCCGAGGAGGGACACATCCTCCATCTGGAGGCGCCCCCAGTCAATGACGGGCAACCCCAACAGGGAATCTTTGCCCTGTTGTTCGATCGAATTAGTAACTACTGTATCGTCGTCGTTGGCGGCCGCCAAGACAGGAACCGATGTGTCCCCTGGAGGTCTGCAACGTCCAGACCCCAGGAGGCATGCACACTCGGAGGTGGTTGGCAAGCGCGACAGAGCGTCCGCGTTGGTGTGGCGAACGCCCTTACGGTATGTGGTTTGGAAATCGTAATCCTGGAGGACCTCCAACCATCGGGACAATTGTCCCGATGGCTGTTGAACCCTCAGGGCGTACTGCAGTGCCGCATGATCTGTGCGGACGGTGAAATGCCGACCGTACAGATATGGGCGATACTGTTGGATGAAATGGACAATTGCCAACAGTTCCCTACGGGTGACACAATATCGTTGCTCCGCTGGAGACAACACCCGACTGCCGTACGCAACCACACGTTCCACGCCGTCAACCACCTGGGAGAGCACGCCCCCAATACCCGTGTTGCTCGCATCGGTGTCGAGCAAGAATGGTTTTGAAAAATCAGGGTAAATCAGGGGAGGAGCGTTTACCAAAGCGTCCCGAAGGGAGCAAAAAGCAGCTTCCTCCTCCTGACCCCAGCAGAACCGAACCCCTTTTGATGTTAAAGCGTGTAGGGGTTTTGCTATAGTCGCAAAATTAGCGACGAAGCGTCTATAATACGACGCAAACCCAATAAAACTCCTAACCTCTCCCACTGAGGTGGGAGTCGGCCAGGAGCTTACACACTGCGTTTTGGCGGGATCGGTAGAAATACCTGAGCGTCCCACGATGTGCCCCAAATAACGCACTGACTCGCGTAACAAATGGCATTTTTGGGGCTTAAATTTCAAATTAGCAGCCCGCATCTTTAGGAAAACCGCCCGCAACCTCTGGAGATGTTCATCAAAAGTTTTGCCAAAGACAATAACGTCATCCAAATAAATCAGGCACGACTCCCATTGCAATCCAGCCAAAACCAATTCCATCAACCGCTGGAAAGTTGCCGGCGCTGAGTGTAAGCCCATCGGCAACCGGTTGAATTGAAACAGGCCGTGCGGAGTACGGAAAGCAGTTTTAGGCTTTGAATCATCGTCCAGAGGAAGCTGCCAGAATCCCGAAAGTAAGTCCAATGTGGAGAAGAATCGCGCTCCCGCCAAAGCGTCAAGCGATTCGTCCATCCGTGGGAGCGGGTATGCGTCGGCAACCGTAATTTTGTTAAGGCGCCGAAAGTCAACGCAAAACCGCAACGAACCGTCCTGCTTCTTAACCAGGACGATCGGCGCTCCCCAAGGGCTGTTGGAGGGAGAAATGATGTCGGCGGCTAGCATGTCATCAACAGCCGATTTGACATGGTCCTTTTCGGCGGGACTCAACCGAAAAGGATTCTGGCGTATTGGCGCGCTGTCACCCGTATCAATATGGTGACGCAGCAGATTAGTGCAGCCCAAATCGTATTTATCCCGACTGAAAACGTCGGAAAATTCCCTTAGTAGTGTCTTAAGACGTTGACGCTCTAAATTTGACAGGTCCGTCGATCCCGCACAAAGCGCCTCGAGCCACCCTTCATCGCTGTCCGAATGTGGTCGCGGTGCAGGGACAGCGCCGACATGACTCGCGACGGGTTCCTCACAGGGCACCGGCGTTGCGTGAGCAAGCACGGTCCCCTGTGGGACCACCACCGTCTGCGAGCCCACATTGAGGACCGCGATGAAGGGTTCTCCTTCCCCTCTCACTATGGTCTGGGCCGGGAGTAAATCAGGTCCACTGACCCCGGCCCTAGACGGTCCCAACAGAACCCCTTGAGCCCCAATGCCCTTAGCGAAGGGCCGCCGAAGTTTCAAGGGAATCAACATTTGCGCCCCCGGAGGAACGCGCACCGTTCTATCTACGAACGCCGGCACCGTCGCGAACGCCGTCCGGCTCGTAGCGGGGGATGGCAGAAACGCCATGCGTCGGCCCGATGGGAGCTCAATGCATCCCTGGTCGATTAATATCCTAATCGGCATTTTGGCCAGGAAGTCCGTCCCCAGCAGGCACGGAACCGCCAGCGAGGAGGAAACAAAAATCGGCCCAGACAATTTAATATCCCCGACACAAATTTGGGCACGAATTTGTCCGATGATGCCAAGTGAACCCCCGTTAGCAGCAAAGAATGGCACGTTAACAGGCATCAAAGGACGGCTTTGGGCAGGGAGAATGTTATAAATCAACTCCGAAATAATGGTCGCCGATGCTCCTGTATCGACCAGGATGCGCACCTCGACCCCATCGATGTGGCCCACAACGGCCGACGACCCTGACGACGCGGCTACAACCCGATGGGCCAACACGGACCACTGGCTGGGTTCAATCTGAGTACCCAGAGCGGTGCGTGTTGGTGCCATGGTACGCGATATTGGCCCCCCCTTCGCTGCGGTGTTTGAGTGTGTGACGGGCGTGTGCGTGGGCCAAGCATGAGGGGTGCCGCGACTCGCCGGATTATGATGGTGGAGCTTGTGACGAGGGCCAGCGTCCCGTTGAGGTGTCGTCCTGCGCTGCCCAGGAGAGCGGCACCCCGAGGCGACGTGGCCCCGGATGCCGCAGTTGTAACAGCGTGGAAGCGCTGGTGACGACGATGGATGTTGTAGACGGCTTGAACCGGCCCGGTCCTCCCGTACTCCCGCTCCATGCTGCCGTTGATGGTCGATGGCGCAAACCTCTTCCGCCGGGAGGGTGGCTGCAGCGACGGCACGCCCGCTCGCCGCCTTGCTGGCCTTCCGTCGTTGAGAGGACAGGTTTGCGTGGAGAAGACGGGCCGCTTGGAGGGAGCACATCTCTGCATCGTCCTGTGCGACAATGACGATGTCTAAGTCGTCCGCCAGCAAAAGTATCTTCTCTGTCACCATGGCGTCGACACCCTCGTCATCCATTCGTGGAAAGGCCTCCTTCGCCAGTGCCAGGAGGCTTGTGCGGTACGCCAGGGGCGACTCCTTCGTCCCTCGCTGGCGATCGTAAAAGAGTTGGCGACAGTCCGATGGTGGACCATATACCGCCGACAGCACCTGCATCGCCTTCCGCAGCGTGGAGCGCCTCTCCTTCGAAGCCGATGTTAGAGTGGCGAGGGCGTCGCTGTCGAGAAGTGCTGGCAGCGCGCGGAGAGCCTCGGCGTCTGTCCACTGTGCCATCTCCTGGTGAGCGAGGAAGCGCCGCTGGAAGCCGCCCCAGTCGCCATCCTCGCCCACAAATTCCTTGAGTGGAGGTAGCCGCTGATGTAAGGCAGCGGCTGCAGAGGAAGAACGCACTCCCTCGTCCGCCTCACTCAAGTCAGCGTCGGCACGAACCAGCGATGGCATCGCCGGTCGCACCCGTGGTGACGTTCCGCCCGTTGGTGGTGACGCGGCAGGTACTGTACTCCCGCCGTTGGACGCGATGCTTAGAGCGGCCACGCCCTCAGCAGCAGCTGCGGCGATGGCGGGAGTTTCAAAATGTTGCTCCGTGGAAATGGCGGGAAGGCGCTGTGATCGTCGGCTGCCGTTGCCCCGTGGCGGTCCCGCAGCCCCCAGCTGCGTGATGGTGTCGAGCATGGCGGCTGCGGCGTACAGCAGCTCGGTCAGCTTCGCGTGCGCCTCCCTCAGCCCCTCCATCGACGGCTCCCCTTCCTCCAGCTGCTGTGGCGTGGATGCGCCCAGCCCCGGCTGGTCGATGGCATCTTCAGCCGTCTCGGGCCCTCCGACTGCAGTGGTGTCTTCTGCCTCTGGTACCCCGACTCGAGTCGTCCGGCGTGTATCCATGTTCGTACTTTGTTTCACTTCTGACGCCAGATGTAGTAACGCTTATGACTCGTTCACACCGGAGTTGGAGGCACACTTGTTTATTTAACACCACACGTTGTGACATACACACTGAGGGGGTATCGGCCCCCTCACCCGTCTATCTGAGGACACACCTCTAGGCTAACCCTAGCCTGCCTCTGAGTCCTCCTCTAATGGGCTAGGGGAGGCTATCTTGGCCCGACACTGGTCAGTCGGGCCCGGTACCCAGAGTCCAGACCAGCACTGGCTCTGGCTCTGGTACCACGCCACTGGCTCGAGCCTGCGCGGTCCTGATAAGGACGGCGTGCCAGGGGGAGACCAGGGCTCTATCTAGGACGTCTTCCGTCTCCTCTTCTTAGCTAACACAACACTCCCGAGCCCCTCGATACATTCCCCTTTTATACCCAACCCCTCCCTGAGGGGTGGGGCCCCGGGGGATCATAATGACCGAATCGACCCCCCAGGGTGTCTGGCGCGGACGTCGCAGAGGGCACCTGCTCGTGCACACATGTAGCCCCGCCTACTGTGTTTGTTTACCATAGGCTGCCATGCATAACGGGCTCTCTCTCTAACACCCCTACACATACACACTCACTTTCACATACACACACTCACTCACTCTCACATACACACTCACTTTCACATACACACACTCACTCACTCTCACATACACTCACTCACTCTCACATACACACACTCACTCTCACATACACACACTCACTCTCACATACACACACTCACTCTCACATACACACACTCACTCTCACATACACACACTCACTCTCACATACACACACTCACTCTCACATACACACACTCACTCTCACATACACACACTCACTCCCACATACACACACTCACTCTCACATACACACACTCACTCTCACATACACACACACACTCACTCTCACACACACTCACTCTCACATACACACACTCACTCTCACATACACACACTCACTTTCACATACACACACTCACTCTCACATACACACACTCACTCTCACATACACACACTCACTCTCACATACACACACTCACTCTCACATACACACACTCACTCTCACATACACACACTCACTCTCACATACACACACACTTTCACATACACACACTCACTCTCACATACACACTCACTTTCACATACACACACTCACTCTCACATACACACTCACTCTCACATACACACACTCACTCTCACATACACACACTCACTCTCACATACACACACTCACTCTCACATACACACACACTTTCACATACACACACTCACTCTCACATACACACTCACTCTCACATACACACACTCACTCTCACATACACACACTCACTCTCACATACACACACTCACTCTCACATACACACACACTTTCACATACACACACTCACTCTCACATACACACTCACTTTCACATACACACACTCACTCTCACATACACACTCACTCTCACATACACACACTCACTCTCACATACACACACTCACTCTCACATACACACACTCACTCTCACATACACACACACTTTCACATACACACACTCACTCTCACATACACACTCACTCTCACATACACACACTCACTCTCACATACACACACTCACTCTCACATACACACACTCACTCTCACATACACACACACTTTCACATACACACACTCACTCTCACATACACACTCACTCTCACATACACACACTCACTCTCACATACACACTCACTCTCACATACACACACTCACTCTCACATACACACACTCACTCACTCTCACATACACACACTCACTCTCACATACACTCACTCACTCTCACATACACACACTCACTCCCACATACACACACTCACTCACTCTCACATACACACACTCACTCTCACATACACACACTCACTCCCACATACACACACACTTACTCACTCTCACATACACTCTCTCACTCTCACATACACACACTCACTCTCACATACACACACTCACTCTCACATACACACACTCACTCACTCTCACATACACTCACTCACTCTCACATACACACACTTACTCACTCTCACATACACACACTCACTCTCACATACACTCACTCACTCTCACATACACACACTTACTCACTCTCACATACACACACTCACTCTCACATACACACACTCACTCTCACATACACTCTCTCACTCTCACATACACACACTCACTCTCACATACACACACTCACTCCCACATACACACACTCACTCTCACATACACACACTCACTCCCACATACACACACTCACTCTCACATACACACACTCACTCTCACATACACACACTCACTCTCACATACACTCTCTCACTCTCACATACACACACTCACTCCCACATACACACACACACTCACTCTCACATACACACACTCACTCACTCTCACATACACACTCACTTTCACATACACACACTCACTCACTCTCACATACACTCACTCACTCTCACATACACACACTCACTCTCACATACACACACTCACTCTCACATACACACACTCACTCTCACATACACACACTCACTCTCACATACACACACTCACTCTCACATACACACACTCACTCTCACATACACACACTCACTCTCACATACACACACTCACTCCCACATACACACACTCACTCTCACATACACACACTCACTCTCACATACACACACACACTCACTCTCACACACACTCACTCTCACATACACACACTCACTCTCACATACACACACTCACTTTCACATACACACACTCACTCTCACATACACACACTCACTCTCACATACACACACTCACTCTCACATACACACACTCACTCTCACATACACACACTCACTCTCACATACACACACTCACTCTCACATACACACACACTTTCACATACACACACTCACTCTCACATACACACTCACTTTCACATACACACACTCACTCTCACATACACACTCACTCTCACATACACACACTCACTCTCACATACACACACTCACTCTCACATACACACACTCACTCTCACATACACACACACTTTCACATACACACACTCACTCTCACATACACACTCACTCTCACATACACACACTCACTCTCACATACACACACTCACTCTCACATACACACACTCACTCTCACATACACACACACTTTCACATACACACACTCACTCTCACATACACACTCACTTTCACATACACACACTCACTCTCACATACACACTCACTCTCACATACACACACTCACTCTCACATACACACACTCACTCTCACATACACACACTCACTCTCACATACACACACACTTTCACATACACACACTCACTCTCACATACACACTCACTCTCACATACACACACTCACTCTCACATACACACACTCACTCTCACATACACACACTCACTCTCACATACACACACACTTTCACATACACACACTCACTCTCACATACACACTCACTCTCACATACACACACTCACTCTCACATACACACTCACTCTCACATACACACACTCACTCTCACATACACACACTCACTCACTCTCACATACACACACTCACTCTCACATACACTCACTCACTCTCACATACACACACTCACTCCCACATACACACACTCACTCACTCTCACATACACACACTCACTCTCACATACACACACTCACTCCCACATACACACACACTTACTCACTCTCACATACACTCTCTCACTCTCACATACACACACTCACTCTCACATACACACACTCACTCTCACATACACACACTCACTCACTCTCACATACACTCACTCACTCTCACATACACACACTTACTCACTCTCACATACACACACTCACTCTCACATACACTCACTCACTCTCACATACACACACTTACTCACTCTCACATACACACACTCACTCTCACATACACACACTCACTCTCACATACACTCTCTCACTCTCACATACACACACTCACTCTCACATACACACACTCACTCCCACATACACACACTCACTCTCACATACACACACTCACTCCCACATACACACACTCACTCTCACATACACACACTCACTCTCACATACACACACTCACTCTCACATACACTCTCTCACTCTCACATACACACACTCACTCCCACATACACACACACACTCACTCTCACATACACACACTCACTCCCACATACACACACTCTCACATACACACACTCTCACATACACACACTCACTCTCACATACACACACTCTCACATACACACTCACTCACTCTCACATACACACTCTCACTCTCACATACACACACTCACTCACTCTCACATACACACACTCTCTCTCACATACACACACTCCCACATACACATACACACACTCCCATATACACACACTCACTCTCACATACACACACTCACTCCCACATACACACACTCTCACATACACACACTCTCACATACACACACTGTCACACACACACACTGTCACATACACACACTCTCACATACACACACTCCCACATACACACACTCTCACATACACACACTGTCACACACACACACTGTCACATACACACACTCTCACATACACACACTCCCACATACACACACTCACTCCCACATACACTCACTCTCACATACACTCACTCACTCTCACACACACTCACTCTCACATACACACACTCACTCTCACATACACACACTCCCACATACACATACACACACGCCCATATACACACACTCACTCTCACATACACACACACACTCACTCTCACATACACACACTCACTCTCACATACACACACTCTCACATACACACACTCTCACATACACACACTGTCACACACACACACTCCCACATACACACACTCACTCCCACATACACTCACTCTCACATACACTCACTCACTCTCACACACACTCACTCTCACATACACACACTCCCACATACACATACACACACTCCCATATACACACACTCACTCTCACATACACACACTCACTCTCACACACACTCACTCAATCTCACACACACTCACTCCCACACACACACACTCACTCTCACATACACACACACACTCACTCTCACACACACTCACTCAATCTCACACACACTCCCACACACACACACTCACTCTCACATACACACACTCACTCTCACATACACACACTCCCACATACACACACTTACTCTCACATACACACACTTATTCCCACATACACTCACTCACTCTCACATACACACACTCACTCACTCTCACACACACACACACACTCACTCTCACATACACACACACACACTCCCACACTCACTCACTCTTACATACACACACACTCACTCTCACATACACATACACACACTCCCACATACACACACTCCCACATACACATACACACACTCCCACATACACACACTCCCACATACACACACTCCCACATACACACACACTCTCACATACACACACACACTCACTCGCACACACATACACACACTTACTCTCACATACACACTCTCACACATACACACACTCACTCACACACACACACACACTCCCACACACACTCGTATCCACACACGCGCACACACACACATCTGCGCGGATCTCCCCGGACCCCCAAAAGATATCTCCACTAATCTCTCTGCACCGGACGATCTCCACCGGTCATCACCCTCCCCCCCCTCCCCTCCCCGCTAGCGCCTCGGGCCTCGGCCTGGTGCTGTGCAGCGGCGCCCTGGGCCGCCTCATGGTGCCCATCATGGACCTGCACGACAACCGCGGCTCCTTCCTGTTCCACGTGGTGCTCGCCTCGCTGGCCGTGCTCGCCCTGCTCGCGCTCATGCTGCTGCCCGAGAGCAAGCGCAAGCGGCTGCCCGACGACCTGCGCCAGGGCGACCGCTACCGACGCCCGCCGCTCTTCACCGCCACCAGCTTCACCTTCGCCGGCGACGATCGCGGCGAAGCCGGCGGCGGCGGCGGCAGGCGGCGCCGTGGGGACGTGCCGCTGCTGTCGGGCGCCGGCGGTGGCGGTGGCTTCGCGTTCCTCCCGGCGGATGACGACGACGGCGCCGACGACGACGGCGACGTTGGCGATGACGACGGCGACGGCGCTGAAGACGGCGCCGGTCCGGCGGAGATGCGGGGCGGAGATCGTCGGCTGGCGCTGGAGGGCCACGTGGTGGAGGCGGTGGGGACGACGCTGCCGGAGCCCGTGGCGGCGACGCCGGTGCTGCTGCTGCCGCCGCCGCCACCGCCGGCGTCGATGGCCGTGGCGCCGCCCGGTCGGAGCCACGGC
Organism: Lampetra fluviatilis; assembly: GCF_964198595.1. NCBI lineage: Eukaryota > Metazoa > Chordata > Hyperoartia > Petromyzontiformes > Petromyzontidae > Lampetra > Lampetra fluviatilis. Next base: position 3,686,283 of record NC_136344.1, on the reverse strand, counting down.
GCCGGGATCACCGGCGGTGGTGCTGGCGGGCGGCGCCGTGGGGAGTCGGAGGGGCGGGGAGATGAGGGGGGGGAGGAGGGGGGCAGGGGGAGGGCGCAGAGCTCGGAGGCGTGAAGACGGCGCTTGCCACGGAACTCGCGGCTTGCGCTCGCACAGACATACATACATATACACATATACATACACACATACATACACACACACACATATACACACATACATACACACACATACACACATATACATACACACATACACACACATACATACACACATACACACATATACACACACACATACATACACACACATACACACACATACATACACACACATACATACACACTTACACACAGACACACACACCCACACACACACACCCACACTCCCACACACACACACACCCATACATCCACCCCCCCACCCCCCATCTCTCTCTCTCTCTCTCTCCCCCACGGCGTTGCCACCTGTCCCGGTTTTCCCCAGGACCCCCAGTTGCTTTGCTGAGTGAGGGGGGGGGGCTGCAATCCACCCCGGTGCATTGTGGGAAGGGATTGGGAGGGGGGCTGCAATCCACCCCGGTGCATTGTGGGAAGGGATTGGGGGGGGGGGGCGTGAACGGCACCACCACAAAACTTTGTTGTTTCCCACTGCCACATTCAATGCCGAGCTGGCACGGTAACGGCGGCACGGTAACACCAACACGGTAACATCGGCACGGTAACATCCGCACGGTAACAACGGCACAGGGTAACAACGACACGGGGTCAAGCAGGGCCAGGCGCTGTGCTCACGACGCGTTCATCACCGTCACGGTTCGGCTCGGCACGGCTCCTGCGGTGGAAAAAGAAAGCCGGCCTGGCTTGGCCTGGTTGTGGCGGTGGTGGGAAAAATGTAGTTTCTGTTGGTTTGCCGTCTCGGCCTCTGAGCGACCAAAACTTTCCGCTGCTTCTGCTGTGATGGCAAGCGACGGATTGAAACGTTGTGGTTGTTGTTGTGGTTGTTGTTGTGGTTGTTGTTCTGGTTGTTGTTGTGGTTGTTGTGGAGAGGTGGCGGTGGTGGAGCGGTTATCGGCGCGCTATGGACCTGGCCACCCGAGTTCGATTCCCGCTCACGGCCAACACCACCGGTGACGATTATCTGAACTGGTTATGGGCCTCCCCTACAGGCTGTCCAGGGGATCTTTGTTGTTGTTGTTGTGGTTTCCCTGTGCCCTGTTGTGTGACGCACAGAGAGGCCTCGCTCGGGTGCTCACCCATCGCTCACCCACTGCTCACCCATCACTCACCCATCACTCACCCACCGCTCACCCACCGCTCACCCACCGCTCACCCACCGCTGACCCACCACTCACTCACCACTCACCCAACACTCACCCAATCCTCACCCACCACTCACCACCACTCACCCACCACTCACCACTCACCCATCACTCACCCACCACTCACCCACCACTCACCCACCACTCACCCCACCACTTACTCACCACTCACTCACCACTCACTCACCACTCACCACCACTCACCCCACCACTCATCCACCACTCACCCACCGCTCACCACCGCTCACCACCACTCACCCACCACTCACTAACCACTCACCCACCACTCACTCACCCATCACTCACTCACCACTCACCCACCACTCACCCACCACTCACCCCACCGCTCACCCACCACTCACCCACCACTCACCCACTGCTCACCCACCACTCACCCACCACTCACCCAATCCTCACCCACCACTCACTAACCACTCACCCACCACTCACTCACCCATCACTCACTCACCACTCACCCACCACTCACCCACCACTCACCCCACCGCTCACCCACCACTCACCCCACCGCTCACCCACTGCTCACCCACCACTCACCCACCACTCACCCAATCCTCACCACCACTCACCCACTACTCACCCACCACTCACCACCACTCACCCACCGCTCACCCACCACTCACCCACCACTCACCCCACCACTCACCCCACCACTCACCCACCACTCACCCAAACCTCACCACCACTCACCCACCACTCACCCTCCACTCACCTACCACTCACCCTCCACTCACCCAATCCTCACCACCACTCACCCACCACTCACCCACCACTCACCCATCACTCTCTCACCACTCACCCATCACTCACCCAACACTCACCCAATCCTCACCCACCACTCACCACCACTCACCCACAACTCACCCACCGCTCACCCACCGCTCACCCATCACTCACCCACCACTCACTAACCACTCACCCACCACTCACCCTCCACTCACCCACCACTCACCCATCGCTCACCCACCACTCACCCATCACTCACTCACCACTCACCCATCACTCACCCACCACTCACCCACCACTCACCCATCGCTCACTCACTCACCACTCACCCCACCACTCACCCACCACTCACCCACCACTCACCCAAACCTCACCGCCACTCACCCACCACTCGCCCTCCACTCACCTACCACTCACCCTCCACTCACCCAATCCTCACCACCACTCACCCACCACTCACCCACCACTCACCCATCACTCTCTCACCACTCATCCATCACTCACCCAACACTCACCCAATCCTCACCCACCACTCACCACCACTCACCCACCGCTCACCCACCGCTCACCCACCGCTCACCCACCACTCACCCATCACTCACTCACCACTCACCCACCACTCACCCACCACTCACCCATCACTCACCCAATCCTCACCCATTACGTTACCCACCCACCACTCACCTACCACTCACCCACCACTCGCCCACCACTCAACCACAGAGCCGTCTCTAAGGTACACCACTCACCCACCGCTCACCCATCGCTCACCCACCGCTCACCCACCGCTCACCCACCACTCACCCAATCCTCACCCATTACGTTACCCACCCACCACTCACCCACCACTCGCCCACCACTCACCCACAGAGCCGTCTCTAGGGTACACGACTCACCCACCACTCACCCACCACTCACCCAACACTCACCCAATCCTCACCCACCACTCACCACCACTTACCCACCACTCACCCACCACTCACCCAATCCTCACCACCACTCACCCACCACTCACCCACCACTCACCCACAGAGCCGTCTCTAGGGTACACGACTCACCCACCACTCACCCACCACTCACCCACCACTCACCCACCACTCACCCACTACTCACCCACAGAGCCGTCTCTAGGGTACACGACTCACCCACCACTCACCCACCACTCACCCACCACTCACCCACTACTCACCCACAGAGCCGTCTCTAGGGTACACGACTCACCCACCACTCACCCACCACTCACCCACCACTCACCCACCACTCACCCACAGAGCCGTCTCTAGGGTACACGACTCACCCACCACTCACCCACCACTCACCCACCACTCACCCACAGAGCCGTCTCTAGGGTACACGACTCACCCACCACTCACCCACCACTCACCCACCACTCACCCACAGAGCCGTCTCTAGGGTACACGACTCACCCACCACTCACCCACCACTCACCCACTACTCACCCACAGAGCCGTCTCTAGGGTACACGACTCACCCACCACTCACCCACCACTCACCCACCACTCACCCACAGAGCCGTCTCTAGGGTACACGACTCACCCACCACTCACCCACCACTCACCCACCACTCACCTACAACTCACCCACAGAGCCGTCTCTAGGGTACACGACTCACCCACCACTCACCCACCACTCACCCACCACTCACCCACAGAGCCGTCTCTAGGGTACACGACTCATCGGGGCGACTGCCCCGGGCCCTGCCCTCTGGGGGGCCGAAGCGCGAATGTGTTGTGGGGGGCCCCGCACCCCCCCCCCCTAATGGACGACCCTAGTGATGCACAGCAGCTGTTCCTACCGGCGGCTGCTGCTGCTGCGATGGTGATGATGATACTGCTGTTGTAATGATGGTGATGATACTGCTGTTATAATGGTGATGATGATACTGCTGTTATAATGATGATGATGATGATACTGCTGTTATAATGATGGTGATGATGATACTGCTGTTATAATGATGGTGATGATACTGCTGTTATAATGATGATGATGATACTGCTGTTATAATGATGATGATGATGATGATACTGCTGTTATAATGGTGATGATGATACTGCTGTTATAATGATGGTGATGATACTGCTGTTATAATGATGATGATGATACTGCTGTTATAATGATGGTGATGATACTGCTGTTATAATGGTGATGATGATACTGCTGTTATAATGATGGTGATGATACTGCTGTTGTAATGATGGTGATGATACTGCTGTTGTAATGATGGTGATGATACTGCTGTTATAATGATGATGATGATACTGCTGTTATAATGATGGTGATGATACTGCTGTTATAATGATGGTGATGATGATACTGCTGTTATAATCATGATGATGATACTGCTGTTATAATGATGATGATGATACTGCTGTTATAATGATGATGATGATACTGCTGTTATAATGATGATGATGATACTGCTGTTATAATGATGATGATGATACTGCTGTTATAATGATGATGATGATGATGATACTGCTGTTATAATGATGATGATACTGCTGTTATAATGATGATGATGATGATACTGCTGTTATAATGATGATGATGATACTGCTGTTATAATGGTGATGATGATACTGCTGTTATAATGATGATGATGATGATGCTGCTGTTATAATGATGGTTATGATACTGCTGTTATAATAATGGTGATGATACTGCTGTTATAATGATGGTGATGATACTGCTGTTATAATGATGGTGATGATGATACTGCTGTTATAATGATGGTGATGATACTGCTGTTATAATGATGGTGATGATACTGCTGTTATAATGATGATGATACTGCTGTTATAATGATGATGATGATACTGCTGTTATAATGATGATGATACTGCTGTTATAATGATGATGATGATACTGCTGTTATAATGATGGTGATGATGATACTGCTGTTATAATGATGGTGATGATACTGCTGTTATAATGATGATGATGATACTGCTGTTGTAATGATGGTGATGATACTGCTGTTGTAATGATGATGATGATACTGCTGTTGTAATGATGATGATGATACTGCTGTTATAATGATGGTGATGATGATACTGCTGTTATAATGATGGTGATGATACTGCTGTTATAATGATGATGATGATACTGCTGTTATAATGATGATGATGATACTGCTGTTATAATGATGATGATACTGCTGTTATAATGATGATGATGATGATGATACTGCTGTTATAATGATGGTGATGATGATACTGCTGTTATAATGATGGTGATGATACTGCTGTTATAATGATGATGATACTGCTGTTATAATGATGATGATGATGATACTGCTGTTATAATGATGATGATGATACTGCTGTTATAATGATGGTGATGATACTGCTGTTATAATGATGATGATGATACTGCTGTTGTAATGATGATGATGATACTGCTGTTATAATGATGATGATGATACTGCTGTTATAATGATGGTGATGATACTGCTGTTATAATGATGGTGATGATACTGCTGTTATAATGATGATGATGATACTGCTGTTATAATGATGGTGATGATACTGCTGTTATAATGATGATGATGATACTGCTGTTATAATGATGATGATGATACTGCTGTTATAATGATGGTGATGATACTGCTGTTATAATGATGATGATGATACTGCTGTTATAATGATGATGATACTGCTGTTATAATGATGGTGATGATACTGCTGTTGTAATGATGATGATGATACTGCTGTTATAATGATGGTGATGATACTGCTGTTATAATGATGGTGATGATACTGCTGTTATAATGATGGTGATGATACTGCTGTTATAATGATGATGATGATACTGCTGTTATAATGATGGTGATGATACTGCTGTTATAATGATGATGATACTGCTGTTATAATGATGGTGATGATACTGCTGTTATAATGATGATGATACTGCTGTTATAATGATGGTGATGATACTGCTGTCATAATGCCGCTGTTATGATGCTGCTGCTGCTGATGATGATGATGCTGCTGCTGCTGCTGATGATGATGATGCTGCTGCTGCTGATGATGATGCTGCTGCTGCTGCTGATGATGATGATGCTGCTGCTGATGATGATGCTGCTGCTGCTGCTGATGATGATGCTGCTGCTGATGATGATGATGCTGCTGCTGATGATGATGCTGATGCTGCTGATGATGGTGTGTTCATGGCACTATGACGATACCACTGCTGGTATCAGCACGTCTTCGCTCTCTAGCAACTACTGATTGTAACCACTACAACCACCACCACCACTACAACCACCACCACCACTACAACCACCACCACCACCACTACAACCACCACCACCACTACAACCACCACCACCACTACAACCACCACCACTACAACCACCACCACCACTACAACCACCACTACAACCACCACTACAACCACCACCACCACTACAACCACCACCACCACTACAACCACCACCACTACAACCACCACCACCACTACAACCACCACCACCACTACAACCACCACCACTACAACCACCACTACAACCACCACCACTACAACCACCACCACCACTACAACCACCACCACCACTACAACCACCACCACCACTACAACCACCACCACTACAACCACCACCACCACTACAACCACCACCACTACAACCACCACCACCACTACAACCACCACCACTACAACCACCACCACCACTACAACCACCACCACTACAACCACCACCACTACCACTACAACCACCACCACCACTACAACCACCACCACTACAACCACCACCACCACTACAACCACCACTACAACCACCACCACCACTACAACCACCACCACCACTACAACCACCACCACTACAACCACCACCACCACTACAACCACCACCACCACTACAACCACCACCACTACAACCACCACCACCACTACAACCACCACCACCACCACTACAACCACCACCACCACTACAACCACCACCACCACTACAACCACCACCACCACTACAACCACCACCACCACCACTACAACCACCACTACAACCACCACCACCACTACAACCACCACCACCACTACAACCACCACTACAACCACCACTACAACCACCACCACCACTGCAACCACCACCACCACTACAACCACCACTACAACCACCACCACCATTGCAACCACCACCACCACTGCAACCACCACTACAACCACCACCACCACTACAACCACCACCACCACTACAACCACCACTACAACCACCACCACCATTGCAACCACCACCACCACTGCAACCACCACTACAACCACCACCACCACTACAACCACCACCACTACAACCACCACCACCACTACAACCACCACCACCACTACAACCACCACCACTACAACCACCACCACCACTACAACCACCACTACAACCACCACTACAACCACCACTACAACCACCACCACCACTGCAACCACCACCACTACAACCACCACCACCACTACAACCACCACCACCACTACAACCACCACCACTACAACCACCACCACCACTACAACCACCACTACAACCACCACCACCACTGCAACCACCACCACTACAACCACCACTACAACCACCACCACCACTACAACCACCACTACAACCACCACTACAACCACCACTACAACCACCACCACCACTGCAACCACCACCACTACAACCACCACCACCACTACAACCACCACTACAACCACCACCACCACTACAACCACCACTACAACCACCACTACAACCACCACTACAACCACCACCACCACTACAACCACCACCACTACAACCACCACCACCACTACAACCACCACTACAACCACCACCACCACTGCAACCACCACCACTACAACCACCACTACAACCACCACCACCACTACAACCACCACTACAACCACCACCACCACTGCAACCACCACCACTACAACCACCACCACCACTACAACCACCACCACCACTACAACCACCACCACTACAACCACCACAACCACCACCACTGTAGTCACCACTAACCACCACCACTACAACCACCACCACCACTACAACCACCACCACTACAACCACCACCACCACTACAACCACCACTACAACCACCACCACTACAACCACCACTACAACCACCACCACCACTGCAACCACCACCACTACAACCACCACCACCACTACAACCACCACCACCACTACAACCACCACCACCACTGCAACCACCACCACTACAACCACCACTACAACCACCACTACAACCACCACTACAACCACCACCACCACTACAACCACCACTACAACCACCACCACCACTGCAACCACCACCACTACAACCACCACCACCACTACAACCACCACCACCACTACAACCACCACCACTACAACCACCACAACCACCATCACTGTAGTCACCACTAACCACCACCACTACAACCACCACCACCACTACAACCACCACCACTACAACCACCACCACCACTACAACCACCACTACAACCACCACCACTACAACCACCACTACAACCACCACCACCACTGCAACCACCACCACTACAACCACCACCACCACTACAACCACCACCACCACTACAACCACCACCACCACTGCAACCACCACCACTACAACCACCACTACAACCACCACTACAACCACCACTACAACCACCACCACCACTACAACCACCACTACAACCACCACCACCACTGCAACCACCACCACTACAACCACCACCACCACTACAACCACCACCACCACTACAACCACCACCACTACAACCACCACAACCACCACCACTGTAGTCACCACTAACCACTACAACCACCACCACAACCACCACCACAACCACCACCACTGTAACCGCTGCTGCTGCTACAGCCGTGATCAATGCAGACTACTGAGGGCCCAGCTAGCCCCGCTCTTCACTCCCAGCCCCGCCCTTCACTCCTAGCCCCGCCCTTCACTCCCAGCCCCGCCCTTCACTCCTAGCCCCGCCCTTCACTCCCAGCCCCGCCCTTCGCCTCCTAGCCCCGCCCTTCACCTCCCAGCCCCGCCCTTCGTCTCCTAGCCCCGCCCTTCACCTCCTAGCCCCGCCCTTCACTCCCAGCCCCGCCCTTCACTCCTAGCCCCGCCCTTCACTCCCAGCCCCGCCCTTCGCCTCCTAGCCCCGCCCTTCGCCTCCTAGCCCCGCCCTACGCCTCCTAGCCCCGCCCTTCGCCTCCCAGCCCCGCCCTTCGCCTCCCAGCCCCGCCCTTCACCTCCCAGCCCCGCCCTTCACTCCTAGCCCCGCCCTTCACCTCCTAGCCCCGCCCTTCACCTCCCAGCCCCGCCCTTCGCCTCCCAGCCCCGCCCTTCGTCTCCTAGCCCCGCCCTTCGCCTCCCAGCCCCGCCCTTCACTCTCAGCCCCGCCCTTCACTCCTAGCCCCGCCCTTCACTCCTAGCCCCGCCCTTCAATGTGGGTGTAGAGTGTTGGGGCCACCCCTAGGTCGACTCGACCTGAACTTCTGTGCCGCTCGTGCCTCGTGTATATATGAGTGTATGTGTCTGTGAGTGTGTGTGTATGAGTGTGTATGAGTATGTGTCTGTGAGTGTGTATGAGTGTGTGTCTGTGTGTGTGTGTATGAGTGTGTATGTCTGTGTGAGTGTGTGTGTATGTCTGTGTGTGTGTGTATGAGTGTGTGTGTATGTGTGTGTATGAGTGTGTGTGTGTAAGAGTGTATGTGTGAGTGTGTGTGTGTATGAGTGTGTGTGAGTGTGTATGTGTGTATGAGTGTGTATGTCTGTGTGAGTGTGTGTGTGTATGTCTGTGTATGTATGAGTGTGTGTGTATGTCTGTGTATGAGTGTGTGTGTATGTGTGTGTATGAGTGTGTGTGTGTAAGAGTGTATGTGTGTGAGTGTGTGTGTATGAGTGTGAGTGTGTGTGTGTATGAGTGTGAGTGTGTGTGTGTATAAGTGTGAGTGTGTGTGTATGAGTGTATGTGTATGAGTGTGTGTGTATGTCTGTGTGTGTATGAGTGTGTGTGTCTGTGTGTGTATGAGTGTGTGTCTGTGTGTGTATGAGTGTGTGTCTGTGTGTGTATGAGTGTGTATCTGTGTGTGTATGAGTGTGTGTCTGTGTGTGTATGTGTGTGTATGATTGTGTGAATGTGTGTGTCTGTGTGTGTATGTCTGTGTGTGTATAAGTGTGTGAGTGTATGTGTCTGTGTGTGTGTGTGCTCGCTAACAGCACTTGCCCCAACAGTCTGTTCAGGCTATACGGAGGGGGTGGGGTGGGGGTCGCATCTTTGTGGTGTGTGTGTGTGTGTGTCTGTATGTGTGTCTGTGTGTGTGTGTCTTTAAGTCTTCACAATCGCCTAAAGGCTGCGTGGCGTCAACTTTGTGTGTGTTTGTGTGTTCAAATCTAGAACTTGCGTGGTGGGATTTGTGTTATTTAGAGTTGGTGACGCCTTTTAAACAGGCCGTGCGGCCGAAACGTCGCGACAGCTGAAGCCATATCGAAGGGCGAAACGAAACGTGATCGAACCGTGCGTGTTTTTTTATTTTTTTGAATTTTTGTTTTGGAATACACAAACGCTTCACCGTTTTCGAACTGCGGGTTTTGGTGTTTGTTTCGTTTCTTGTTAATATAAAGTGTGTGCACTAATCTCCATCTGTTCCATCTCGCTCCCTTCTACCCCGTGGGTGGACTAATCTCCATCTGTTCCATCTCGCTCCCTTCTACCCCGTGGGTGGACTAATCTCCATCTGTTCCATCTCGCTCCCTTCTACACCGTGTGTGGACTAATCTCCATCTGTTCCATCTCGCTCCCTTCTACCCCGTGGGTGGACTAATCTCCATCTGTTCCATCTCGCTCCCTCCTACCCCGTGGGTGGACTAATCTCCATCTGTTCCATCTCACTCCACCTTCCACCCCGTGTGTGGACTAATCTCCATCTGTTCCATCTCGCTCCCTTCTACCCCGTGGGTGGACTAATCTCCATCTGTTCCATCTCGCTCCCTCCTACCCCGTGGGTGGACTAATCTCCATCTGTTCCATCTCGCTCCCTTCTACCCCGTGGGTGGACTAATCTCCATCTGTTCCATCTCACTCCCTTCTACACCGTGGGTGGACTAATCTCCATCTGTTCCATCTCACTCCCTTCTACACCGTGGGTGGACTAATCTCCATCTGTTCCATCTCGCTCCCTCCTACCCCGTGGGTGGACTAATCTCCATCTGTTCCATCTCACTCCACCTTCCACCCCGTGTGTGGACTAATCTCCATCTGTTCCATCTCGCTCCCTTCTACCCCGTGTGTGGACTAATCTCCATCTGTTCCATCTCGCTCCCTTCTACCCCGTGGGTGGACTAATCTCCATCTGTTCCATCTCGCTCCCTTCTACCCCGTGGGTGGACTAATCTCCATCTGTTCCATCTCACTCCACCTTCTACCCCGTGTGTGGACTAATCTCCATCTGTTCCATCTCGCTCCCTTCTACCCCGTGTGTGGACTAATCTCCATCTGTTCCATCTCGCGCCCTTCTACCCCGTGGGTGGACTAATCTCCATCTGTTCCATCTCGCTCCCTTCTACCCCGTGGGTGGACTAATCTCCATCTGTTCCATCTCACTCTCTTCTACACCGTGTGTGGACTAATCTCCATCTGTTCCATCTCACTCCACCTTCTACCCCGTGTGTGGACTAATCTCCATCTGTTCCATCTCACTCCCTTCTACACCGTGGGTGGACTAATCTCCATCTGTTCCATCTCACTCCCTTCTACACCGTGGGTGGACTAATCTCCATCTGTTCCATCTCACTCCCTTCTACACCGTGGGTGGACTAATCTCCATCTGTTCCATCTCACTCCCTTCTACACCGTGGGTGGACTAATCTCCATCTGTTCCATCTCGCGCCCTTCTACCCCGTGTGTGGACTAATCTCCATCTGTTCCATCTCACTCCCTTCTACACCGTGGGTGGACTAATCTCCATCTGTTCCATCTCACTCCCTTCTACACCGTGGGTGGACTAATCTCCATCTGTTCCATCTCGCGCCCTTCTACCCCGTGTGTGGACTAATCTCCATCTGTTCCATCTCACTCCCTTCTACACCGTGTGTGGACTAATCTCCATCTGTTCCATCTCACTCCACCTTCTACCCCGTGTGTGGACTAATCTCCATCTGTTCCATCTCACTCCACCTTCTACCCCGTGGGTGGACTAATCTCCATCTGTTCCATCTCGCTCCCTTCTACACCGTGTGTGGACTAATCTCCATCTGTTCCATCTCGCTCCCTTCTACCCCGTGGGTGGACTAATCTCCATCTGTTCCATCTCGCTCCCTCCTACCCCGTGGGTGGACTAATCTCCATCTGTTCCATCTCACTCCACCTTCCACCCCGTGTGTGGACTAATCTCCATCTGTTCCATCTCGCTCCCTTCTACCCCGTGGGTGGACTAATCTCCATCTGTTCCATCTCGCTCCCTCCTACCCCGTGGGTGGACTAATCTCCATCTGTTCCATCTCGCTCCCTTCTACCCCGTGGGTGGACTAATCTCCATCTGTTCCATCTCACTCCCTTCTACACCGTGGGTGGACTAATCTCCATCTGTTCCATCTCACTCCCTTCTACACCGTGGGTGGACTAATCTCCATCTGTTCCATCTCGCTCCCTCCTACCCCGTGGGTGGACTAATCTCCATCTGTTCCATCTCACTCCACCTTCCACCCCGTGTGTGGACTAATCTCCATCTGTTCCATCTCGCTCCCTTCTACCCCGTGTGTGGACTAATCTCCATCTGTTCCATCTCGCTCCCTTCTACCCCGTGGGTGGACTAATCTCCATCTGTTCCATCTCGCTCCCTTCTACCCCGTGGGTGGACTAATCTCCATCTGTTCCATCTCACTCCACCTTCTACCCCGTGTGTGGACTAATCTCCATCTGTTCCATCTCGCTCCCTTCTACCCCGTGTGTGGACTAATCTCCATCTGTTCCATCTCGCGCCCTTCTACCCCGTGGGTGGACTAATCTCCATCTGTTCCATCTCGCTCCCTTCTACCCCGTGGGTGGACTAATCTCCATCTGTTCCATCTCACTCTCTTCTACACCGTGTGTGGACTAATCTCCATCTGTTCCATCTCACTCCACCTTCTACCCCGTGTGTGGACTAATCTCCATCTGTTCCATCTCACTCCCTTCTACACCGTGGGTGGACTAATCTCCATCTGTTCCATCTCACTCCCTTCTACACCGTGGGTGGACTAATCTCCATCTGTTCCATCTCACTCCCTTCTACACCGTGGGTGGACTAATCTCCATCTGTTCCATCTCACTCCCTTCTACACCGTGGGTGGACTAATCTCCATCTGTTCCATCTCGCGCCCTTCTACCCCGTGTGTGGACTAATCTCCATCTGTTCCATCTCACTCCCTTCTACACCGTGGGTGGACTAATCTCCATCTGTTCCATCTCACTCCCTTCTACACCGTGGGTGGACTAATCTCCATCTGTTCCATCTCGCGCCCTTCTACCCCGTGTGTGGACTAATCTCCATCTGTTCCATCTCACTCCCTTCTACACCGTGTGTGGACTAATCTCCATCTGTTCCATCTCACTCCACCTTCTACCCCGTGTGTGGACTAATCTCCATCTGTTCCATCTCACTCCACCTTCTACCCCGTGGGTGGACTAATCTCCATCTGTTCCATCTCGCTCCCTTCTACCCCGTGGGTGAATTAATCTCCATCTGTTCCATCTCGCTCCCTTCTACCCCGTGGGTGGACTAATCTCCATCTGTTCCATCTCACTCCCTTCTACACCGTGGGTGGACTAATCTCCATCTGTTCCATCTCGCTCCCTTCTACACCGTGGGTGGACTAGTCTCCATCTGTTCCATCTCGCTCCCTTCTACACCGTGGGTGGACTAGTATCCATCTGTTCCATCTCGCTCCCTCCTACCCCGTGGGTGGACTAGTCTCCATCTGTTCCATCTTACTCCCTTCTACACCGTGGGTGGACTAATCTCCATCTGTTCCATCTCGCTCCCTTCTACCCCGTGGGTGGACTAATCTCCATCTGTTCCATCTCACTCCCTTCTACCCCGTGGGTGGACTAATCTCCATCTGTTCCATCTCGCTCCCTTCTACCCCGCGGGTGGACTAATCTCCATCTGTTCCATCTCGCTCCCTTCTACCCCGTGGGTGGACTAATCTCCATCTGTTCCATCTCACTCCCTTCTACCCCGCGGGTGGACTAATCTCCATCTGTTTCATCTCGCTCCCTTCTACCCCGTGGGTGGACTAATCTCCATCTGTTCCATCTCACTCCCTTCTACCCCGCGGGTGGACTAATCTCCATCTGTTCCATCTCGCTCCCTTCTACCCCGTGGGTGGACTAATCTCCATCTGTTCCATCTCACTCCCTTCTACCCCGTGGGTGGACTAATCTCCATCTGTTCCATCTCGCTCCCTTCTACCCCGTGGGTGAATTAATCTCCATCTGTTCCATCTCGCTCCCTTCTACCCCGTGGGTGGACTAATCTCCATCTGTTCCATCTCACTCCCTTCTACACCGTGGGTGGACTAATCTCCATCTGTTTCATCTCGCTCCCTTCTACACCGTGGGTGGACTAGTCTCCATCTGTTCCATCTCGCTCCCTTCTACACCGTGGGTGGACTAGTATCCATCTGTTCCATCTCGCTCCCTCCTACCCCGTGGGTGGACTAGTCTCCATCTGTTCCATCTCACTCCCTTCTACACCGTGGGTGGACTAATCTCCATCTGTTCCATCTCGCTCCCTTCTACCCCGTGGGTGGACTAATCTCCATCTGTTCCATCTCACTCCCTTCTACCCCGTGGGTGGACTAATCTCCATCTGTTCCATCTCGCTCCCTTCTACCCCGCGGGTGGACTAATCTCCATCTGTTCCATCTCGCTCCCTTCTACCCCGTGGGTGGACTAATCTCCATCTGTTCCATCTCACTCCCTTCTACCCCGCGGGTGGACTAATCTCCATCTGTTCCATCTCGCTCCCTTCTACCCCGTGGGTGGACTAATCTCCATCTGTTCCATCTCACTCCCTTCTACCCCGCGGGTGGACTAATCTCCATCTGTTCCATCTCGCTCCCTTCTACCCCGTGGGTGGACTAATCTCCATCTGTTCCATCTCACTCCCTTCTACCCCGTGGGTGGACTAATCTCCATCTGTTCCATCTCGCTCCCTTCTACCCCGCGGGTGGACTAATCTCCATCTGTTCCATCTCGCTCCCTTCTACCCCGTGGGTGGACTAATCTCCATCTGTTCCATCTCACTCCCTTCTACACCGCGGGTGGACTAATCTCCATCTGTTCCATCTCGCTCCCTTCTACCCCGTGGGTGGACTAATCTCCATCTGTTCCATCTCACTCCCTTCTACCCCGCGGGTGGACTAATCTCCATCTGTTCCATCTCACTCCCTTCTACCCCGTGGGTGGACTAATCTCCATCTGTTCCATCTCACTCCCTTCTACCCCGTGTGTGGACTAATCTCCATCTGTTCCATCTCGCTCTCTTCTACACCGTGTGTGGACTAATCTCCATCTGTTCCATCTCACTCCCTTCTACACCGTGGGTGGACTAATCTCCATCTGTTCCATCTCGCTCCCTTCTACCCCGTGGGTGGACTAATCTCCATCTGTTCCATCTCACTCCCTTCTACCCCGTGGGTGGACTAATCTCCATCTGTTCCATCTCGCTCCCTTCTACCCCGTGTGTGGACTAATCTCCATCTGTTCCATCTCGCTCCCTTCTACCCCGTGTGTGGACTAATCTCCATCTGTTCCATCTCACTCCCTTCTACCCCGTGGGTGGACTAATCTCCATCTGTTCCATCTCGCTCCCTTCTACCCCGTGTGTGGACTAATCTCCATCTGTTCCATCTCGCTCCCTTCTACCCCGTGTGTGGACTAATCTCCATCTGTTCCATCTCACTCCCTTCTACACCGTGGGTGGACTAATCTCCATCTGTTCCACCTCACTCCCTTCTACACCGTGGGTGGACTAATCTCCATCTGTTCCATCTCACTCCCTTCTACACCGTGGGTGGACTAATCTCCATCTGTTCCATCTCACTCCCTTCTACCCCGTGGGTGGACTAATATCTATCTGTTCCATCTCGCTCCCTTCTACCCCGTGTGTGGACTAATCTCCATCTGTTCCATCTCACTCCCTTCTACACCGTGTGTGGACTAATCTCCATCTGTTCCATCTCACTCCCTTCTACCCCGTGTGTGGACTAATCTCCATCTGTTCCATCTCACTCCCTTCTACCCCGTGGGTGGACTAATCTCCATCTGTTCCATCTCGCGCCCTTCTACACCGTGTGTGGACTAATCTCCATCTATTCCATCTCACTCCCTTCTACCCCGTGGGTGGACTAATCTCCATCTGTTCCATCTCGCGCCCTTCTACACCGTGTGTGGACTAATCTCCATCTGTTCCATCTCGCTCCCTTCTACACCGTGGGTGGACTAGTATCCATCTGTTCCATCTCGCTCCCTCCTACCCCGTGGGTGGACTAGTCTCCATCTGTTCCATCTCACTCCCTTCTACACCGTGGGTGGACTAATCTCCATCTGTTCCATCTCGCTCCCTTCTACCCCGTGGGTGGACTAATCTCCATCTGTTCCATCTCACTCCCTTCTACCCCGTGGGTGGACTAATCTCCATCTGTTCCATCTCGCTCCCTTCTACCCCGTGGGTGGACTAATCTCCATCTGTTCCATCTCACTCCCTTCTACCCCGCGGGTGGACTAATCTCCATCTGTTCCATCTCGCTCCCTTCTACCCCGTGGGTGGACTAATCTCCATCTGTTCCATCTCACTCCCTTCTACCCCGCGGGTGGACTAATCTCCATCTGTTCCATCTCGCTCCCTTCTACCCCGTGGGTGGACTAATCTCCATCTGTTCCATCTCACTCCCTTCTACCCCGTGGGTGGACTAATCTCCATCTGTTCCATCTCGCTCCCTTCTACCCCGCGGGTGGACTAATCTCCATCTGTTCCATCTCGCTCCCTTCTACCCCATGGGTGGACTAATCTCCATCTGTTCCATCTCACTCCCTTCTACCCCGCGGGTGGACTAATCTCCATCTGTTCCATCTCGCTCCCTTCTACCCCGTGGGTGGACTAATCTCCATCTGTTCCATCTCACTCCCTTCTACCCCGCGGGTGGACTAATCTCCATCTGTTCCATCTCACTCCCTTCTACCCCGTGGGTGGACTAATCTCCATCTGTTCCATCTCACTCCCTTCTACCCCGTGTGTGGACTAATCTCCATCTGTTCCATCTCGCTCTCTTCTACACCGTGTGTGGACTAATCTCCATCTGTTCCATCTCACTCCCTTCTACACCGTGGGTGGACTAATCTCCATCTGTTCCATCTCGCTCCCTTCTACCCCGTGGGTGGACTAATCTCCATCTGTTCCATCTCACTCCCTTCTACCCCGTGGGTGGACTAATCTCCATCTGTTCCATCTCGCTCCCTTCTACCCCGTGTGTGGACTAATCTCCATCTGTTCCACCTCGCTCCCTTCTACACCGTGTGTGGACTAATCTCCATCTGTTCCATCTCGCTCCCTTCTACCCCGTGGGTGGACTAATCTCCATCTGTTCCATCTCGCTCCCTTCTACCCCGTGTGTGGACTAATCTCCATCTGTTCCATCTCGCTCCCTTCTACCCCGTGTGTGGACTAATCTCCATCTGTTCCATCTCACTCCCTTCTACCCCGTGGGTGGACTAATCTCCATCTGTTCCATCTCGCTCCCTTCTACCCCGTGTGTGGACTAATCTCCATCTGTTCCATCTCGCTCCCTTCTACCCCGTGTGTGGACTAATCTCCATCTGTTCCATCTCACTCCCTTCTACACCGTGGGTGGACTAATCTCCATCTGTTCCACCTCACTCCGTTCTACACCGTGGGTGGACTAATCTCCATCTGTTCCATCTCACTCCCTTCTACACCGTGGGTGGACTAATCTCCATCTGTTCCATCTCACTCCCTTCTACCCCGTGGGTGGACTAATATCTATCTGTTCCATCTCGCTCCCTTCTACCCCGTGTGTGGACTAATCTCCATCTGTTCCATCTCACTCCCTTCTACACCGTGTGTGGACTAATCTCCATCTGTTCCATCTCACTCCCTTCTACCCCGTGTGTGGACTAATCTCCATCTGTTCCATCTCACTCCCTTCTACCCCGTGGGTGGACTAATCTCCATCTGTTCCATCTCGCGCCCTTCTACACCGTGTGTGGACTAATCTCCATCTATTCCATCTCACTCCCTTCTACCCCGTGGGTGGACTAATCTCCATCTGTTCCATCTCGCGCCCTTCTACACCGTGTGTGGACTAATCTCCATCTGTTCCATCTCGCTCCCTTCTACCCCGTGTGTGGACTAATCTCCATCTGTTCCATCTCGCTCCCTCCTACCCCGTGTGTGGGCTAATCTCCATCTGTTCCATCTCACTCCACCTTCTGCCCCGTGTGTGGACTAATCTCCATCTGTTCCATCTCACTCCCTTCTACACCGTGTGTGGGCTAATCTCCATCTGTTCCATCTCACTCCCTTCTACACCGTGTGTGGACTAATCTCCATCTGTTCTATCTCACTCCCTTCTACCCCGTGTGTGGGCTAATCTCCATCTGTTCCATCTCACTCCACCTTCTGCCCCGTGGGTGGACTAATCTCCATCTGTTCCATCTCGCTCCCTTCTACACCGTGTGTGGACTAATCTCCATCTGTTCCATCTCACTCCCTTCTACCTCGTGTGTGGGCTAATCTCCATCTGTTCCATCTCACTCCACCTTCTGCCCCGTGTGTGGACTAATCTCCATCTGTTCCATCTCGCGCCCTTCTACACCGTGGGTGGACTAATCTCCATCTGTTCCATCTCACTCCCTTCTACACCGTGTGTGGACTAATCTCCATCTGTTCCATCTCACTCCCTTCTACCCCGTGTGTGGACTAATCTCCATCTGTTCCATCTCAATCTCTTCTACCACGTGCGTGGACTAATCTCCATCTGTTCCATCTCGCGCCCTTCTACCCCGTGTGTGGACTAATCTCCATCTGTTCCATCTCGCTCCCTTCTACACCGTGTGTGGACTAATCTCCATCTGTTCCATCTCAATCTCTTCTACCACGTGGGTGGACTAATCTCCATCTGTTCCATCTCGCGCCCTTCTACACCGTGCGTGGACTAATCTCCATCTGTTCCATCTCACTCCCTTCTACACCGTGGGTGGACTAATCTCCATCTGTTCCATCTCGCTCCCTTCTACACCGTGGGTGGACTAATCTCCATCTGTTCCATCTCGCTCCCTTCTACACCGTGGGTGGACTAATCTCCATCTGTTCCATCTCGCTCCCTTCTACACCGTGGGTGGACTAATCTCCATCTGTTCCATCTCGCTCCCTTCTACACCGTGGGTGGACTAATCTCCATCTGTTCCATCTCGCTCCCTTCTACACCGTGGGTGGACTAATCTCCATCTGTTCCATCTCGCTCCCTTCTACCACGTGTGTGGACTAATCTCCATCTGTTCCATCTCGCTCCCTTCTACACCGTGTGTGGACTAATCTCCATCTGTTCCATCTCACTCCCTTCTGCACCGTGTGTGGACTAATCTCCATCTGTTCCATCTCGCTCCCTACTACCCCGTGCGTGGGCTAATCTCCATCTGTTCCATCACGCTCCCTTCTACCCCGTGGGTGGACTAATCTCCTTCTTTTCCATCTCACTCCCTTCTACACCGTGTGTGGACTAATCTCCATCTGTTCCATCACGCTCCCTTCTACCCCGTGGGTGGACTAATCTCCTTCTTTTCCATCTCACTCCCTACTACCCCGTGCGTGGGCTAATCTCCATCTGTTCCATCACGCTCCCTTCTACCCCGTGGGTGGACTAATCTCCTTCTTTTCCATCTCGCTCCCTTCTACACCGTGCGTGGACTAATCTCCATCTGTTCCATCTCACTCCCTTCTACACCGTGTGTGGACTAATCTCCATCTGTTCCATCTCACTCTCTTCTACCTCGTGGGTGGACTAATCTCCATCTGTTCCATCTCGCTCCCTTCTACCCCGTGGGTGGACTAATCTCCATCTGTTCCATCTCACTCTCTTCTACCTCGTGTGTGGACTAATCTCTATCTGTTCCATCTCGCTCCCTTCTACCCCGTGGGTGGACTAATCTCCATCTGTTCCATCTCGCTCCCTTCTACCACGTGGGTGGACTAATCTCCATCTGTTCCATCTCACTCCCTTCTACCACGTGGGTGGACTAATCTCCATCTGTTCCATCTCGCTCCCTTCTACCACGTGGGTGGACTAATCTCCATCTGTTCCATCTCACTCCCTTCTACCTCGTGGGTGGACTAATCTCCATCTGTTCCATCTCGCGCCCTTCTACCACGTGGGTGGACTAATCTCCATCTGTTCCATCTCGCTCCCTTCTACCCCGTGGGTGGACTAATCTCCATCTGTTCCATCTCGCGCCCTTCTACCACGTGGGTGGACTAATCTCCATCCGTTCCATCTCGCTCCCTTCTACACCGTGGGTGGACTAATCTCCATCTGTTCCATCTCGCGCCCTTCTACCACGTGGGTGGACTAATCTCCATCTGTTCCATCTCGCTCCCTTCTACCACGTGGGTGGACTAATCTCCATCTGTTCCATCTCACTCCCTTCTACCCCGTGGGTGGACTAATCTCCATCTGTTCCATCTCACTCCCTTCTACACCGTGGGTGGACTAATCTCCATCTGTTCCATCTCACCTCCTTCTACCCCGTGTGTGGACTAATCTCCATCTGTTCCATCTCACTCCCTCCTACCCCGTGTGTGGACTAATCTCCATCTGTTCCATCTCACTCCCTTCTACCCCGTGGGTGGACTAATCTCCATCTGTTCCATCTCACCTCCTTCTACCCCGTGTGTGGACTAATCTCCATCTGTTCCATCTCACTCCCTCCTACCCCGTGTGTGGACTAATCTCCATCTGTTCCATCTCACTCCCTTCTACCCCGTGGGTGGACTAATGTCCATCTGTTCCATCTCGCTCCCTTCTACCCCGTGGGTGGACTAATGTCCATCTGTTCCATCTCGCTCCCTTCTACACCGTGGGTGGACTAATGTCCATCTGTTCCATCTCGCTCCCTTCTACCCCGTGGGTGGACTAATGTCCATCTGTTCCATCTCGCTCCCTTCTACCCCGTGGGTGGACTAATCTCCATCTGTTCCATCTCGCGCCCTTCTACCCCGTGTGTGGACTAATCTCCATCTGTTCCATCTCGCGCCCTTCTACCCCGTGTGTGGACTAATCTCCATCTGTTCCATCTCGCGCTCTTCTACCCCGTGTGTGGACTAATCTCCATCTGTTCCATCTCACTCCCTTCTACACCGTGGGTGGACTAATCTCCATCTGTTCCATCTCGCGCCCTTCTACCCCGTGTGTGGACTAATCTCCATCTGTTCCATCTCGCTCCCTTCTACCCCGTGTGTGGACTAATCTCCATCTGTTCCATCTCTCGCCCTCCTACCCCGTGTGTGGACTAATCTCCATCTGTTCCATCTCACTCCCTTCTACACCGTGGGTGGACTAATCTCCATCTGTTCCATCTCGCTCCCTTCTACCCCGTGGGTGGACTAATCTCCATCTGTTCTATCTCGCTCACTTCTACACCGTGTGTGGACTAATCTCCATCTGTTCCATCTCATTCCCTTCTACACCGTGGGTGGGTCTCTTGTCCATGCGAGGGCGGTAGAGGCAGTTCCTGAGATACGAATGTGTCCGAAATTCGAGCATCCGCACTTACGAACCGACCACTATGGGATGTTTTTCAAAGTCAGAATGTGAATATTTATTTATTTTGCTGCAGGAATCCGATGAGCTATCAAGCTCTTGTTCGCAGATGTCCAGTAGGGGCAGTACAAAAATACGATGAGAGTGAAAAGCATGAGAAATGTGAACAGATCACTTACATGTTTTTTTACAAAAATAAAAGTTTTATTCTTACCCGGTAAAGCACACTGAGCTCTTGGCTGGTAAGTTACGAATTATGTAATCGTAATTCAAAGTCACGAATGACGTCATCGTAATTCAAAGTCACGAATGACGCCATCGTAATTCAAAGTCACGAATGACGTCCTCGTAATTCAAAGTCACGAATGACGTCGTCGTAATTCAAAGTCACGAATGACGTCAACCTAATTCAAAGTCACGAATGACGTCATCGTAATTCAAAGTCACGAATGACGTCATCGTAATTCAAAGTCACGAATGACGTCAACGTAATTCAAAGTCACGAATGACGTCATCGTAATTCAAAGTCACGAATGACGTCATCGTAATTCAAAGTCACGAATGACGTCGTCGTAATTCAAAGTCACGAATGACGTCGTCGTAATTCAAAGTCACGAATGACGTCATCGTAATTCAAAGTCACGAATTACGTCATCGTAATTCAAAGTCACGAATGACGTCATCGTAATTCAAAGTCACGAATGACGTCATCGTAATTCAAAGTCACGAATGACGTCATCGTAATTCAAAGTCACGAATGACGTCAACGTAATTCAAAGTCACGAATGACGTCGTCGTAATTCAAAGTCACGAATGACGCCATCGTAATTCAAAGTCACGAATTACGTCATCGTAATTCAAAGTCACGAATGACGTCATCGTAATTCAAAAGTCACGAATGACGTCGTCGTAATTCAAAGTCACGAATGACGTCGTCGTAATTCAAAGTCACGAATGACGTCAACGTAATTCAAAGTCACGAATGACGCCGTCGTAATTCAAAAGTCACGAATGACGTCATCGTAATTCAAAGTCACGAATGACGTCATCGTAATTCAAAGTCACGAATGACGTCGTCGCAATTCAAAAGTCACGAATGACGTCATCGTAATTCAAAGTCACGAATGATGTCATCTTGTGGGCGTTCTGCTGCAGCTCCTGACCGGCGCGTATCTTCACTGCTTCACAACGCTGCAGTCTTTTTTTTTACATTTTTAATTTTCTACCGAAGTTACTTTACCGAAAGAACCAAAGAGTTTGGATCTTTGCAGTCACGAAAACTTCAACTCGAGATTGTCCGTGTGGTTGAGCGTTCACATATCTTTTTAAATCCTTTATATTAAGTTCGCTTGCTTGCTTGCGCGCTTACGACCGTGCAAATCTTTCGGTCGTTTTTTAACCCACTTCCCGTGATCCAATCGAGCTGACATTTTCCACACAGACTCGTTGTGCGTGACAATTAATGTTCGTGAAAAAAATTTTCCCAAAATTTTACATTTTTTAGGACAAAAATATTATATTTAATTACCAATTGCTTAACGGTGCAATGCAATCATCTGACCCATAGGTGGCAGCCATCTCAAGCCAGAGGACGAGAGGACTCTAGCCGCCACGCATATAAAGGATTTATAGTGAACAACTTTGTTTTTACGGGTTATACTTGTTTTCAGAATCTGGATAATTTGTGCTTCCTCAACAGATGGCACTTCAGATAGCCATTCACAGGGGATGACAACTGCCAATATTCGAGGCACTGCAGCCTCAGCAGGGCCATCCCCACTTTGCCCCAGGATGTTTTCCAGGCTGAGGGATTCCCCCTCCACCAAGACCTCACCGAAATATTCAGCAAATCTGCAAACCTGGTCCTGGGGGTCAGAGCTAAGGTCACATTTCTTCCCCCTAATGTGTGGCACAGAAAGTTACTTGATGGATATCATTGGTTCTTTCGGTAAAGTCACGTAGAAGGGAAATAATAAAATAATATGAATATAAAACAATAAAAATTCTCACGACGTTTCGACTGCAACACATGCAATCGTCATCAGGTGCGAAATCCACACGTGACATTTACCGAAAGAACCAAGAATATTGAATCCCTGCAGTCACGAAAGCTTTAAATCAAAATGTACTTCATGGAGTTAAAGAGTCAATTGTGATCGCTGGCTACTGAGGCACCAACTCGCCACCACCACCCATCCTTGCAGCACCGCACGGCTCTCCTAACCTCTGAGCGAAGGCTGCGGTAAGCCTCCTCATTCTCTTACATGGGATGCTGCAGATGGTGGTAGTGGACCTGTCGTTTTGTCTCAGCCAGCTGGAACAAGTCCTCTTGGTTCTTTCGGTAAAGTCACGTAGAAGGGAAGTAATAAAATAATAAAAATAAAACATACGTCACTTTACCGAAAGAACCAAGAAGATGAATCCCTGCAGTCACGAAAGCTTTAAATCGAAACTGGAACATGTCCTCTGTTAGCCCAGGGTCTCTCGGGAGGTTTGGACCGTGTACCCAAAGCAGCCATTGCAGCTACATGAGCATGAAACTCGCTCATTTCCCCTCGACATCAGGAGGAGAGAGGGGGACGATGCCAACCCCAGTTGTAAGAAATGATGAAATTCTTGCTTACAACTTTCATCACCTCGATGAGACAAGGCCATTGTGGGTTTGAATGGGGTCCTGGATGTACACCCATCACCAGAGTGGAAGAATGGTAGGCGCATTTTACTGATGACAAATAGATGGTCAGTGGGAAGATCAGCTCCACGGTAGGTCCTGAAGTCCAAACCTGGGTCCCCATCCGCTGTTCCATCACTATGTAGTCCAACTGATGTTCTTGCTTAGACCCGGTGTGCATCCATGATGTTGTGTGGATGCGCTGATGCTGGAACAGCGTGTTGGTAATTACAAGCCCATAGGCTGCACAAAAGTTTAGCAGCCTCCTACCGTTGTTATTGAACTGATCTGGCCAATGCATTCCATTAATTCCAGACCAGATGTCAGAATCATGACTAACTCGGGAATTAAAATGACCAAACAGAATGACTCTATCCCGAGTGGCCACTTTAGCTAGCACCTGTGAACGGAGGTCATAGAAGGGATCTGACTCATCGGCCTTGCCTGCATCCTTCCACGGATGTTCATCTTCGGTGGGGGCATAAGTAACCACGACCACCACTCCTCGCCTCCGGTTGATGGGAAGGCGAGCCCAAAGTAGCCTGGGGCTTACAGCTTCCAAAACCTCTCCACCACGCTCCCACGCCCCATTCATTCATTTGTTCAGAAGACGAGCCACTCCCTGTTGTTTGGCAGTCTCCTGTCCCGAGTGGAGGACTGTCCATCCCTCATGGTGGCAGGAGCCAAATTTGGTCCACCGGACCTCCTGAATGCCGCGGATATCCAGGCGGTACCGGTCCAGCTCCCGACAGAGGAGTGGCAGCCTCTCCTCCACATTGAGTGTTTGAACATTCCACGTGGCACCACCAAATGGGATTTGGCCAGGAGACGTTATAGATGCCTGTCCGGCACAAGCTTAGTTCTATATTTTTCACATGGTTCAGTGGTAAATAACACTGTGTTACAAAACTCTTTTTTCCTGGGCAATAAGCGTTATTTCCTAAATGCTTATGCCTCAAAAGCACAGAAAATGGCTATTTTCCCCCACAAACTTTGCTTTTGTGACCCAGGACAATAATATTTTGAAATTGACCTATTTTCAATGAGAAAACGGGCGAATTTGTGTCTTTTCGTTCACATAAAGTCATAAAAAAACAACATATGAATCAAAGTTAACATGTATTTATACTAAAGTAGTAAAAAATAACTACATAAACAATTACGAAATAACACTTACTGCCCAGGAACAAAAATTGTGTTACATAGTGTAAACGAAGGTAGCGATGATTTTACGCACTGCACCAGGCACTCATTTGATGCTGAGTCGACCTAGGGGAGGCCCAGCACCGGTTCAGATAATCGTCACCGGTGTTGGCCGTGAGTGTGAATCGAACCCGTGTCGCCGGGTTCATAGCGCAGTGCGCTAACCACGACACTACCGCTACCCACACAACAACAACAACCGCCATTCGCCACTAAGTGGCGGTGACGTCACCACGACGCTTGTGCCAGGCCATGTGCACCTTGAGGCCACGTGAAGTGTCGAACGCCCGCTGGCAGGAGGTCACGGGGCAGACCCAGCAGGTGCCACGGGTCGACTGACCGAGATGACCGAGACGACTGAGGTGACTGAGGTGACTGAGATGACTGAGATGACTGAGATGACTGAGATGACTGGCTGATGCACCACCTGTGCCCCCTACTGTGGCAACCCCCCCCCCCCCCACATCAGTCGGAGCTGGTAACAGCCCCTGAGCGGAGCGACGTTGATAATCGATAATATTATGTAATATTAGATAATAACATATAATGCATAATAAATGATAATAGTTAATGATATATTATAATGAAGAATAATAGGCAATACTATATAATAATATATGATTATAGAATAAAATAATATATGATAATAGATTATATTAATATATGATAAAATATAATAATAGATTATAATACATAATAATATATAATGATAGATAATGTTATAAGATACTAATAGATAATAGTTAATAATATATAATGAAATATAAGAATAGATAATATATAATATTAATATATAATAAAATATAATAAAATATAATATTAATATATAATAAAATATAATATTAGATCATATATTATTAATATATAATAAAATATAATATTAATATATAATAAATATAATAATAGATAATATATTATTAATATATAATAAAATATTAGCAAACATATTAAAAGAACCTCGCAAACTCTGTAGCAGCAGCAGCAGCGTTTAGCGCGGGAGGGGGTGGGGGCAGGGTGGGGGAAGGGTGGGGGGGGGAGGGTGGGGGGAGGGTGGGGGCAGGGTGGGGGGAGGGTGGGGGGAGGGTGGGGGGGGAGGGTGGGGGGAGGGTGGGGGGGGAGGGTGGGGGGAGGGTGGGGGCAGGGTGGGGGGAGGGTGGGGGGAGGGTGGGGGGGGAGGGTGGGGGGAGGGTGGGGGGGGAGGGTGGGGGGAGGGTGGGGGCAGGGTGGGGGGAGGGTGGGGGGAGGGTGGGGGGGGAGGGTGGGGGGAGGGTGGGGGGGGAGGGTGGGGGCAGGGTGGGGGGAGGGTGGGGGGAGGGGGTGGGGGCAGGGTGGGGGAAGGGTGGGGGGGGAGGGTGGGGGGAGGGTGGGGGCAGGGTGGGGGGAGGGTGGGGGGAGGGTGGGGGGGGAGGGTGGGGGGAGGGTGGGGGGGGAGGGTGGGGGCAGGGTGGGGGGAGGGGCGGTTGCCCCACCCCCCCACCCTCCCCCGGGCCCCCACCCCCCCTACTCCCGTCCCGGGGGGCGGGGGGGGGGCACGCCACTGTACCCGGCCTCCCTAAAAATAGCCCCCCCCCACCCCCTCAAGGGCCCCCCGCGGCTAAGCAGCATCAGAGCATCAGTCACGGCCCGACAGCCAGAGACCCCCCCCCCCTGGGGAGGCCGGGAGCCGAGGGGGCTGGCAGGGAGAGGAGGGGGGGGGGAGAGGAATGGGGGCAGATAACAGGGTCAGGTTTGTGTGTGTGTTGGGTGTGTCTGTGTGTGTGTGGGTGTGTGTGTGTGTCTGTGTGTGTGTGTTGGGTGTGTCTGTGTGTGTGTGTGTGTCTGTGTGTGGCTGGGTGTGTCTGTGTGTGTGTGGGTGTGTCTGTGTGTGTGTCTGTGTGTGTGTGGGTGTGTGTGTGTGGGTGTGTCTGTGTGTCTGTGTGTGTGTGGGTGTGTCTGTGTTTGTGTTGGGTGTGTGTGTGTCTGTGTGTCTGTGTGTGTGTGTGTCTGTGGGTGTGTGTGTGTCTGTGTGTGTGGGTGTCTGTGTGTCTGTGTGTGTGGGTGTGTGTGTGTCTGTGTGTGTGTGGGTGTGTCTGTGTGGGTGTGTCTGTGTGTGTGTGGGTGTGTGTGTGTGTCTGTGTGTGTGTGGGTGTGTGTCTGTGTGGGTGTGTGGGTCTGTGTGGGTGTGTCTATGTGTGTGTCTGTGTGTGTGCGTCTGTGTGTGTGGGTCTGTGTGTGTGTGTCTGTGTGGGTCTGTGTGTGTGTCTGTGTGTGTGTTGGGTGTGTCTGTGTGTGTGTGTGTGTCTGTGGGTGTGTCTGTGTGTGTGGGTCTGTGTGTGTGTGGGCGTGTGTGTGTGTGTGTGTGTCTGTGAGTGTGGGTCTGTGTGTGTGGGTCTGTGTGTGTGATCTGGGCAAAGTCCCATCAGTGAGCTCCTCCGGCAGGCAAGGCTGCGTTGGCTGGGTCATGTAGCCCGCATGCCCAGCCACCGCATGCCTAAACAGCTTTTGTTCGGCCGGATCGAGGGGGCTAAACGGGCGCGGCACGGGCTAGAGAAGAGATGGAGTGATGTGGTACAGGAGGACGTGGAGCTGAGTGGACTTGCCGATGACTGGTACCAGCGGTGTCAAGATCGGCCTCAGTGGAGGAGGCTCGTGAAGGACGCTACTGGGCAGTTGGAGGCAGTCGCCCTCCGACAACAACGGAGGGCGGAGGAGCGACGCTCACAACAACGAGCGGAGCGCCGGGTGGCTAGAGCACAGCAAGTTGGCACAGTAGGGGGCACAGGTGGTGCATCAGCCAG
Organism: Lampetra fluviatilis; assembly: GCF_964198595.1. NCBI lineage: Eukaryota > Metazoa > Chordata > Hyperoartia > Petromyzontiformes > Petromyzontidae > Lampetra > Lampetra fluviatilis. The sequence continues at coordinate 3,657,771 of NC_136344.1, read as the reverse complement.
TCATCTCGGTCATCTCGGTCAGTCGACCCGTGGCACCTGGGTCTGCCCCGTGACCTCCTGCCAGCGGGCGTTCGACACTTCACGTGGCCTCAGGGTGCACATGGCCTGGCACAAGCGTCGTGGTGACGTCACCGCCACTTAGTGGCGAATGGCGGTTGTTGTTGTGTCTGTCTGTGTGTGTGTGGGTCTGTGTGTGTGGGTCTGTGTGTGTGTGTGTCTGTGTGTGTGGGTCTGTGTGTGTGTGTCTGTGTGTGGGTCTGTGTGTGTGTCTGTGTGTGTGTGGGTCTGTGTGTGTGTGTCTGTGTGTGTGAGTCTGTGTGTGTGGGTCTGTGTGTGTGTGTCTGTGTGTGTGAGTCTGTGTGTGTGTGGGTCTGTGTGTGTGTCTGTGTGTGGGTCTGTGTGTGTGGGTCTGTGTGTGTGTGTCTGTGTGTGTGTGTGTGGGTCTGTGTGTGTGTGTCTGTGTGTCTGTGTGTGTGAGTCTGTGTGTGTGTGTGTCTGTGTGTGTGTGTGTGTCTGTGTGTGTGAGTCTGTGTGTGTGTGTCTGTGTGTGTGGGTCTGTGTGTGTGTCTGTGTGTGTGTGTGTGTGTCTGTGTGTGTGAGTCTGTGTGTGTGTGTCTGTGTGTGTGTGGGTCTGTGTGTGTGTGTCTGTGTGTGGGTGTGAGTCTGTGTGTGTCTGTGTGTGTGGGTCTCTGTGTGTGTGGGTCTGTGTGTGTGTGGGTCTGTGTGTGTCTGTGTGTGTGGGTCTCTGTGTGTGTGTGTCTGTGTGTGGGTGTGAGTCTGTGTGTGTGTGGGTCTGTGTGTGTCTGTGTGTGTGGGTCTCTGTGTGTGTGCGTCTGTGTGGGTGTGCGTGGGTCTGGGTTTGTGTGTGTGGGTTTGTGTGGGTCCGTATGTGTGGGTCTGTATGGGTGGGTCTGTGTGTGTGTGTGTGTTGGTCTGTGTGTGTGTGCGTGGGTGTGGGTCTGTGTGTTTGAGTGTGAGTATGTGAGCGTGTGGGTCTGTATGGGAATGTGTGTGTGATTCAATGTGTGGGTGTATGTGGGCGTGTGAGTCGGTGTGTATGGGTGTGAGTTTGTGGGCGTGTGTGCGCATGGGTGTGGCTTTGTGTGTGTGGATGTGAGTATATGGGCGTATGGGTCTGTGTGTGTGTTTTGTCTTGTCGGTCTGTCTTCGTGGGTTTGTGTGTGTGTGGGTCTGTGTGGGTCTGTGTGTGTCTGTGTGTGGGACAGGCGTCTATGACGTCTCTTGGCCAAACCTCATTTGGCGGAGCCAGGAGACTGAACCCATACCCTCGGGGCTCCTCCAGAAACGTAAAAAAAACCACTGCACGTGGCCACGTCGAATGTTCGAACGTTCACTGCGGAGGAGAGGCTGCCACTCCTCTGTCGGGAGCTGGACAAGGACTGCCCGAATCTCTGCGGCATTCAAGAGGCCCGGTGGGCTGGATCTGGCTCCTGCCACCATGAGGGGTGGACAGTCCTCTACTCGGGGCAGGAGACTGCTAAACAACAGGGAGTGGCTCTTCTTCTGAACAAAATAATGAAGTGGGCGTGGGAGTGTGGCGGTGAGGTGTTGGAAGCTGTAAGACCCAGGCTACCGTGTGCTCTCCTCCCCATCAAGGGGAGGCGAGGAATGGTGGTGGTGGTTGCTTATGTCCCGACCAAATATGAACATCAGTGGGGGGATGTAGGCGGGCTTGGAATTACCAACATTCTGTTCGAGAATTGAGGCTTCCACACAACATCATGAATGCATGTCGGGTCCAAGCGAGAACCTCTGCTGGACTACATAGTGACGGACCAGCGGATGCGAGCCCATGTCCTTGACACCAGGACCTACCGTGGAGCTGATCCCCTTACTGACAATCGGCTTTTCATCTGTAATATGCGCCTGCCATTATTCCACTCTGGTGTTGGGTGTGCATCTAGGGCCCCATTAAAACCCACAGAACCGGCCCTAGACCTTTGGGGGCCCTAAGCAAAATTTGGTTGGAGGCCCCTTTGATGTATGATTTTTTTCACCCACTAGCTAGCAGTGACTCTAGGGGGCCCTCTGCTGGCCACGGGGCCCTTTGCAATTGCAAGGGTCGCTTAGTGGCTGGGCCGGCTCTGAAAACCCACAGTGGCCTGGTCTCAGCTAGCTGATGAAAGTTGCAAGCGAGAATGTCATCATCGCTTGCGGCTGGGGTTGGCATCGTCCCCCACTCCTCCTGATGTCGAGGGTAAATGGGCGAGGTTTAGGACTGTGACTTAGGCAGCTGCAATGGCTGCTTTGGGTACGCGGTCCAGACCTCCCCAGAGACCCTGGCTGACAGAGGAGGTGTTCAGGCTGGCTGAGAAAAAGCGACAGGCCCACTCTCATCGGCTACAGCATCCCACGTCGGAGAATGAGGAGGCTTACCGCAGCCTTCGCTCGGAGGTTCGGAGAGCCGTGAGGCGCTGCAAGGATGGGTGGTGGTCGCGGGTTGCTGAGGAGATGGAGTCTGCCTCAGTGGCCCACGATCACAAATCATTCTTTAATTCCATCAAAAAGAAGCTTGTAGTGCCACACCTATCATAATCCTTAGGGGCCGTCCATAAATGACGTCACCCATCTAGGGGGGTGGGCAGACATTTGTGACGATGGGGGGTTTGAGAAATGTGACGTCACATCAAAATGAGCAACTTTAAATAAACACAGACAACACGTTCTACTTAATTAAATAGACTTGTTAATAAATGTTTTCTCCTACAACATCATAGCGCAGCGCCACATTAAATACGCACTACAATGACAATAGTTTAAAGCGATTTGAAGCATGTTTTTTTGGTGGGGGGGGGGGGCAGAGCTTTGTGACGTCATTTGAGGGGGGGTCTGACTTTTTGTGACGCCGTGTGACGAAGGGGGGGGGGTCAAAAATCGTCCAAAAATCGCGTGACGCCATTTCTGGACGGTCCCTTAGGGGAAATAACGGTGACCCCCAATCTCTGACCCCCATGAACAGGTTTGCAGATTTTCTGAGCATTTTTGTGAGGTTTTGGGGGGCAGTGGAAATCCGTCGGCCCAGAAAACATCGCGGGGCATAGTGGGACTGGCCCTGGTGAGGCTGCGGTGCCTAAAATATTGGAAGTGGTCCCCCCACCTTGTCAGCAATTGGTTAAAGTGCCATCTGTTGAGGAAGTATGGAAGGCAATTCAGAATCTGAAACCAGCAAAAAGCGCCAATCAAAGATGATCTCGATCTTAAATTTGGAGCTTTCGTGACTGCAGGAATTACTCTTTGGTTCTTTCGGTAAAGTCACGTAGAAAGATAAAATAATAAATTGTATAAAGATGAAATAATAAATTAAATAATAGCATTGTATAAAGATAAAATAATAAATTGTATAAAGATAAAATAATAAATTGTATAAAGATAAAATAATAAATTAAATAATAGCATTGTATAAAGATAAAATAATAAATTGTATAAAGATAAAATAATAAATTGTATAAAGATAAAATAAAAAATTGTATAAAGATAAAATAATAAATTAAATAATAGCATTGTATAAAGATAAAATAATAAATTGTATAAAGATAAAATAATAAATTGTATAAAGATAAAATAATAAATTGTATAAAGATAAAATAATAAATTAAATAATAGCATTGTATAAAGATAAAATAATAAATTGTATAAAGATAAAATAATAAATTGTATAAAGATAAAATAATAAATTAAATAATAGCATTGTATAAAGATAAAATAATAAATTGTATAAAGATAAAATAATAAATTGTATAAAGATAAAATAATAAATTGTAGAAAGATAAAATAATAAATTAAATAATAACATTGTATAAAGATAAAATAATAAATTGTATAAAGATAAAATAATAAATTGTATAAAGATAAAATAATAAATTAAATAATAGCATTGTATAAAGATAAAATAATAAATTGTATAAAGATAAAATAATAAATTGTATAAAGATAAAATAATAAATTGTATAAAGATAAAATAATAAATTGTAGAAAGATAAAATAATAAATTAAATAATAACATTGTATAAAGATAAAATAATAAATTGTATAAAGATAAAATAATAAATTGTATAAAGATAAAATAATAAATTGTATGAAGATAAAATAATAAATTAAATAATAGCATTGTATAAAGATAAAATAATAAATTGTATAAAGATAAAATAAAAAATTGTATAAAGATAAAATAATAAATTGTATAAAGATAAAATAATAAATTGTATAAAGATAAAATAATAAATTGTATAAAGATAAAATAAAAAATTGTATAAAAATAAAATAATAAATTGTATAAAGATAAAATAATAAATTGTATAAAGATAAAATAATAAATTGTATAAAGATAAAATAATAAATTGTATAAAGATAAATTAATAAATTGTATAAAGATAAAATAATAAATTGTATAAAGATAAAATAATAAATTGTATAAAGATAAAATAATAAATTGTATAAAGATAAAATAATAAATTGTATAAAGATAAATTAATAAATTGTATAAAGATAAAATAATAAATTGTATGAAGATAAAATAATAAATTGTATAAAGATAAAATAATAAATTGAATACTAGCATTGTATAAAGATAAAATAATAAATTGAATACTAGCATGCGACGTTTCGATTGCAACACAAGCAATCATCATGATCATCATGATTTCTGTAAAAATAATGTTTTCTTGGTATTTCTCACTCACTTGATGCAGCTATCGTGCTGTGACGGTTCCACCTGAAGACGGAAGCTTGTGTTGCCTCCGAAACGTCGTGATTTTTATTTTAATTTTTATTTTACGTTTATTAATTTCAATTTTCTAAGCCACGTGACTTTACCGAAAAAACCCAAGAATGTGAATCCTTGCAGTCACGAAAGCTTCAAATCTACAACTACGAGTGTTGTATCATCGTCGTCATCATATTTACAAGGACTGTTTTATTGGAATTTCTCACTTACTTGATACAGCAAGCGTGGCTGTGACGGTTCCACCTGAAGACGGAAGCTTGTGTTGCCTCCGAAACGTCGTGATTTTTATTTTTATTTTACTTTTATTAATTTCAATTTTTTACCTACGTGGTGACTTTACCGAAAAACCTAAGAACATACTTCACCACCCTGGTCAATGAGGTGGTGGGGGGCATTTGGTTGTTCTGTTATTTGGCCGCTAGAGGGCAGTAGACGCGCACGAAGCGGCCGAGTCTGTCCGGAGCGACGGGGGAGGCCTGAAAACGGGTGACGTTTCGGGCAATGACCCTAATCCAGAGCAGCAAGAACGACAACAACAACAGGCGCCTCTCGCGGCAACCTGTGCCAGGCTAGGTGCACCTGGGGACAGCAGAAGGTCACGGGACAGACCCGGCGTACACGCCTACTCACCACGCACTCACCACGCACTCACCACACACTCACCACACACTCACCACACACTCACCAGACACTCACCACACACTCACCTACTCACCAGACACTCACCACACACTCACCTACTCACCACACACTCTCCACACACTCACCACACACGCACACTCACCACGCACTCACCACACACTCACACACTCACCACACACTCACCTACTCACCACACACTCACCACACACACACACTCACCACGCACTCACCACGCACTCACCACACACTCACCACACACTCACCTACTCACCACACACTCACCACACACTCACCTACTCACCACTCCCTCACCACGCACTCACCACGCACTCACCACACACTCACCACGCACTCACTCACACACTCACCTACTCACCACACACTCACCTACTCACCACGCACTCACCTACTCACCACGCACTCACCACACACTCACCTACTCACCACACACTCACCACACACTCACCTACTCACCACGCACTCACCACACACTCACCACACACTCACCACACACTCACCTACTCACCACACACTCACCTACTCACCACGCACTCACCTACTCACCACGCACTCACCACACACTCACCTACTCACCACACACTCACCACACACTCACCTACTCACCACGCACTCACCACACACTCACCACACACTCACCACACACTCACCACGCACTCACCTACTCACCACACACTCACCACGCACTGACCACGCACTCACCACACACTCACCTACTCACCTCACACTCACCACGCACTCACCACGCACTCACCACACACTCACCTACTCACCACACACTCACCACGCACTCACCACACACTCACCACGCACTCACCTACTCACCACACACTCACCACGCACTCACCTACTCACCACACACTCACCACACACTCACCTACTCACCGTGCACTCACCACACACTCAACACACACTCACCACACACTCACCACACACTCACCTACTCACCACATACTCACCTACTCACACACTCACCTACTCACCACACACTCCCTCACCTACTCACACACTCACCTACTCACCATACACTCACCTACTCACACACTCACCTACTCACCACACACTCACCACACACTCACCTACTCACACACTCACCTACTCACCACTCACTCACCACCTACTCACCACACACTCACCACGCACTGACCTACTCACCACACACTCACCACACACTCACCACACACTCACCACGCACTCACCTACTCACCACACACTCACCTACTCACCACACACTCAACACACACTCACCTACTCACCGCACACTCACCTACTCACCACACACTCACCACACACTCACCTACTCACCACACACTCACCACACACTCACCACACACTCACCTACTCACCACACACTCACCACACACTCACCACACACTCACCTACTCACCACTCCCTCACCACCTACTCACAACACACTCACCACACACTCACCACACACTCACCTACTCACCACACACTCACCACACACTCACCACACACTCACCACACACTCACCTACTCACCACACACTCACCTACTCACACACTCACCTACTCACCACACACTCACCACACACTCACCTACTCACCACACACTCACCTACTCACACACTCACCTACTCACCACTCCCTCACCTACTCACACACTCACCTACTCACCACTCACTCACCCACCTACTCACCATACACTCACCACACACTCACCTACTCACCACACACTCACCTACTCACACACTCACCTACTCACCACACACTCACCACACACTCACCTACTCACCACACACTCACCTACTCACACACTCACCTACTCACCACTCCCTCACCTACTCACACACTCACCTACTCACCACTCACTCACCCACCTACTCACCACACACTCACCACACACTCACCTACTCACCACACACTCACCTACTCACCACGCACTCACCTACTCACCACGCACTCACCACACACTCACCTACTCACCACACACTCACCACACACTCACCTACTCACCACGCACTCACCACACACTCACCACACACTCACCACACACTCACCACGCACTCACCTACTCACCACACACTCACCACGCACTGACCACGCACTCACCACACACTCACCTACTCACCTCACACTCACCACGCACTCACCACGCACTCACCACACACTCACCTACTCACCACACACTCACCACGCACTCACCACACACTCACCACGCACTCACCTACTCACCACACACTCACCACGCACTCACCTACTCACCACACACTCACCACACACTCACCTACTCACCGTGCACTCACCACACACTCAACACACACTCACCACACACTCACCACACACTCACCTACTCACCACATACTCACCTACTCACACACTCACCTACTCACCACACACTCCCTCACCTACTCACACACTCACCTACTCACCATACACTCACCTACTCACACACTCACCTACTCACCACACACTCACCACACACTCACCTACTCACACACTCACCTACTCACCACTCACTCACCACCTACTCACCACACACTCACCACGCACTGACCTACTCACCACACACTCACCACACACTCACCACACACTCACCACGCACTCACCTACTCACCACACACTCACCTACTCACCACACACTCAACACACACTCACCTACTCACCGCACACTCACCTACTCACCACACACTCACCACACACTCACCTACTCACCACACACTCACCACACACTCACCACACACTCACCTACTCACCACACACTCACCACACACTCACCACACACTCACCTACTCACCACTCCCTCACCACCTACTCACAACACACTCACCACACACTCACCACACACTCACCTACTCACCACACAC
>NC_136344.1:3634540-3644540 GCF_964198595.1 Lampetra fluviatilis | reverse complement strand
ATCAGTAGCACCATCAGCATCATCAGCATCACCAGCACCACCACCAGCATCATCATCAGCAGCAGCATCATCAGCTTAGGCACGGAGCCACGGGCATCTTGTGGACACAATACGCAGACACAGACACACACACAGACACGCACAGACACACACACACACAGACACACACACACAGACACGCACAGACACACACACACACACCCACACAGACACGCAGCCACACACACACAGACACACACACAGACACGCACACACAGACACGCACAGACACACACACACAGACACACACACAGACACACACACACACAGACACACCCACACACACCCACACAGACACGCAGCCACACACACAGACACATAGACACACACACACAGACACACAGACACACACAGACACACACACACAGATGCACACAGACACACACACAGACACAGACACACACACAGACACACACACACACATACACACAGACACAGACACACACACACAGACACACACACACAGACACACACACAGACACACGCATCCTCTTCCCTTGCTACTCCTCTCTGTCTCTGGGGAGGGAGGGAGGAGGGCGCGGTGGGTGTGGGGTGTGTGTGTGTGGGGTGTGTGTGGGGTGTGTGTGTCTGTGTGTGTGTGGGGTGTGTGTGTGTGTGTGTGGGTGTGTGTGGAGTGTGTGTGTGTGTGTGGGGTGTGTGTGTGAGGTGTGTGTGGGGTGTGTGGGTGTGTGTGGGGTGTGTGTGTATGTGTGGGGTTTGGGGGTGTGGGTGTGTGTGTGTGGGGTGTGTGTGTGTGTGGGGTGTGTGTGTGTGGGGTGTGTGTGGGTGTGTGTGTGTGGGGTGTGTGTGGGGTGTGGATGTGTGTGTGGGGTGTGTGTGTGTGGGGTGTGTGTGGTGTGTGTGGGGTGTGTGTGTGTGGGGTGTGTGGGGTGTGTGTGGGGTGTGTGTGTCTGTGTGTGTGTGGGGTGTGTGTGTGTGTGTGGGGTGTGTGTGTGGAGTGTGTGTGTGTGTGTGGGGTGTGTGTGTGAGGTGTGTGTGGGGTGTGTGAGGTGTGTGTGGGGTGTGTGTGGGGTGTGTGTGGGGTGTGTGTGGGGTGTGTGTGGGGTGTGTGTGTGTGTGGGGTGTGCGTGTGTGGGGTGTGTGTGTGTGGGGTGTATGTGTGTGTGTGGGGGGTGTGTATGGGGTGTGTGTGGGTGTGGGGTGTGTGTGGGTGTGGGGTGTGTATGGGTTGTGTGTGGGTTGTGTGTGTGTGGGGTGTGTGTGTGTGTGGGGTTTGTGTGTGTGTGGGTGTGTGTGTGTGTGGGTTGTGTGTGTGTGGGGTGTGTATGGGGTGTGTGTGTGTGGGGTGTGTGTGTGGGTTGTGTGTGTGTGTGGGTGTGGGGTGTGTGTGGGGTGTGTGTGTGGTTTGTGTGTGTGTGGGGTGTGTGTGGGTGTGGGGTGTGTATGGGGTGTGTGTGTGTGGGGTGTGTGGGGTGTGTGGGGTTTGTGTGTGTGTGTGGGGTGTGTGTGGGTGTGTGGGGTGTGTGTGTGTGGTGTGTGTGGGGTGTGTGTGTGTGTGGGGGGGGTGTGTGGTGTGTGGGGTGTGTGTGTGTGGTGTGTCTGGGGTGTGTGTGGGTGTGTGGGGTGTGTGTGTGTGGGGTGTGTGTGTGTGGGGTGTGTGTGTGTGTGTGGTGTGTGTGTGGGGGGTGTGTGTGTGTGGGGTGTGTTGAGGTGTGTGGGGTGTGTGTGTGTGGGGTGTGTGTGTGGGGTGTGTGTGTGGGGTGTGTGTGTGTGTGGTGTGTGGGTATGGGGTGTTTGTGGGGTGTGTGTGGGGTGTGTGTGTGTGTGGGGTTTGTGTGTGTGTGGGTGTGTGTGGGGTGTGTGTGTGTGTGTCTGTATGTGTGTGCCTGCGTGTGTGTGTGTCTGTGTGTATGTGGCTGCGTGTGTGTCTGTGTGTGTGTGTGGCTGCCTGTGTGTGTGGCTGTGTGTGTGTGCGTCTGTGTGTGTGTGTGGCTGTGTGTGTGTGTGTCTGTGTGTCTGTGTGGCTGTGTGTGTCTGTGTGTGTGTCTGTGATTGTGTCTGTGTGTGTGTGCGTTTGTGTGTGTGTCTGTGTGTGTGTGTGGCTGCGTGTCTGTGTGTGTGTGTGTCTGTGTGGCTGCGTGTCTGTGTGTGTCTGTGTGTGTGTGGGTCTGTGTGTGTGGCTGCGTGTCTGTGTGTGTGTGTGTCTGTGTGTGTGTGTGTCTGCGTGTGTGTGTGGCTGCCTGTGTGTGACTGTGTGTGTGTGGGTCTGTGTGTGTGTCTGTGTGTGTGTCTGTGTGTGTGTCTGTGTGTGTGTGGCTGCCTGTGTGTGGCTGTGTGTGTGTGGCTGTGTGTGTGTGTGTCTGTGTGTGTGTCTGTGTGTGTGTCTGTGTGTGTGGCTGCCTGTGTGTGGCTGTGTGTGTGTGTGGCTGTGTGTGTGTGTGTGACTGTGTGTGTGTGGGTCTGTGTGTGTGTCTGTGTGTGTGTCTGTGTGTGTGTGGCTGCCTGTGTGTGGCTGTGTGTGTGTGTGTGGCTGTGTGTGTGTGTGTCTGTGTGTGTCTGTGTGTGTGTCTGTGTGTCTGGCTGCCTGTGTGTGGCTGTGTCTGTGTGTGTGGCTGTGTGTCTGTGTGTGTGTGTGGCTGTGTGTGTGTGTGTCTGTGTGTGTGTGGCTGTGTGTGTGTGTGTGGCTGTGTGTGTGTGTGGCTGTGTGTGTGTGTGTGTCTGTGTGTGTGTCTGTGTGTGTGGCTGCCTGTGTGTGGCTGTGTGTGTGTGTGGCTGTGTGTGTGTGTGTGGCTGTGTGTGTGTGTGGCTGTGTGTGTGTGTGTGTGGCTGTGTGTGTGTGTGTCTGTGTGTGTGTCTGTGTGTGTGCCTGTGTGTGTGTCTGTGTGTGTGTCTGTGTGTGTGGCTGTGTGTGTGTGTGTGGCTGCCTGTGTGTGGCTGTGTGTGTGTGTGTGTCTGTGTGTGTGGCTGCCTGTGTGTGGCTGTGTGTGTGTGTGTGGCTGTGTGTGTGTGTGTGGCTGTGTGTGTGTGTGTGGCTGTGTGTGTGTGTGGCTGTGTGTGTGTGTGTGTCTGTGTGTGTGTCTGTGTGTGTGTCTGTGTGTGTGGCTGCCTGTGTGTGGCTGTGTGTGTGTGTGGCTGTGTGTGTGTGTGTGGCTGTGTGTGTGTGTGGCTGTGTGTGTGTGTGTGTGGCTGTGTGTGTGTGTGTCTGTGTGTGTGTCTGTGTGTGTGCCTGTGTGTGTGTCTGTGTGTGTGTCTGTGTGTGTGGCTGTGTGTGTGTGTGTGGCTGCCTGTGTGTGGCTGTGTGTGTGTGTGTGTCTGTGTGTGTGGCTGCCTGTGTGTGGCTGTGTGTGTGTGTGTGGCTGTGTGTGTGTGTGTGGCTGTGTGTGTGTGTGTGGCTGTGTGTGTGTGTGTCTGTGTGTGTGGCTGCCTGTGTGTGGCTGTGTGTGTGTGTGTGGCTGTGTGTGTGTGTGGCTGTGTGTGTGTGGCTGTGTGTGTGTCTGTGTGTGTGGCTGCCTGTGTGTGGCTGTGTGTGTGTGTGTGGCTGTGTGTGTGTGTGTGTGTGTGTGTGTGGCTGTGTGTGTGTGTGGCTGTGTGTGTGTGTGTGGCTGTGTGTGTGTGTGGCTGTGTGTGTGTGTGTGTGGCTGTGTGTGTGTGTGGCTGTGTGTGTGTGTGGCTGTGTGTGTGTGTGTGGCTGTGTGTGTGTGTGGCTGTGTGTGTGTGTGTGGCTGTGTGTGTGTGTGGCTGTGTGTGTGTGTGGCTGTGTGTGTGTGTGGCTGTGTGTGTGTGTGGCTGTGTGTGTGTGTGGCTGTGTGTGTGTGTGTGGCTGTGTGTGTGTGTGGCTGTGTGTGTGTGTGGCTGTGTGTGTCTGTGTGTGTGTCTGTGTGTGTGGCTGTGTGTGTGTGTGGCTGTGTGTGTGTGTGTGGCTGTGTGTGTGTGTGGCTGTGTGTGTGTGTGGCTGTGTGTGTGTGTGTGTGGCTGTGTGTGTGTGTGGCTGTGTGTGTGTGTGTGGCTGTGTGTGTGTGTGGCTGTGTGTGTGGCTGTGTGTGTGTGTGGCTGTGTGTGTGTGTGGCTGTGTGTGTGTGTGGCTGTGTGTGTGTGTGTGGCTGTGTGTGTGTCTGTGTGTGTGTCTGTGTGTGTGTCTGTGTGTGTGTCTGTGTGTGTGTCTGTGTGTGTGGCTGTGTGTGTGTGTGGCTGTGTGTGTGTGTGGTGAACAAGACCGTTGGCCTGAGCCTAGAAGGGCAGCAGCAGCGGCAGACGTCAAAGGGAGCCCCAAGGGGCAGCCCTGCCCTGGACCACGTGGTCCTGAGGGGAGGCATCAACGAGGCCTCCCCGTGTCGCCACGTGCGCGGGGCTGGAGGGCAGCAGCTGCAGCTGCAGCAGCTGTAATCGGGGGCAGCTGTAGCAGGCAAGGGGGGGGGGGCAGCTGTAGCAAGGGGGGGGCAGCTGTAGCAAGGGGGGGGGCAGTCACTTCTTTTCACGTCTTCAGCTTATTCGTGAGCTCTCTCGGGTCGCTGGCTAGCTCGGTGAGCGGTTGGAGTCTATGGGTCTCTGTGTGGTGAGTCTGTGGGTCTCTGTGTGGTGAGTCTGTGGGTCTCTGTGTGATGAGTCTGTGGGTCTCTGTGTGGTGAGTCTGTGGGTCTCTGTGTGGTGAGTCTGTGGGTCTCTGTGTGGTGAGTCTGTGGGTCTCTGTGTGGTGAGTCTGTGGGTCTCTGTGTGGTGAGTCTGTGGGTCTCTGTGTGGTGAGTCTATGGGTCTCTGTGTGGTGAGTCTGTGGGTCTCTGTGTGGTGAGTCTGTGGGTCTCTGTGTGATGAGTCTGTGGGTCTCTGTGTGGTGAGTCTGTGGGTCTCTGTGTGGTGAGTCTGTGGGTCTCTGTGTGGTGAGTCTGTGGGTCTCTGTGTGGTGAGTCTGTGGGTCTCTGTGTGGTGAGTCTGTGGGTCTCTGTGTGGTGAGTCTGTGGGTCTCTGTGTGGTGAGTCTATGGGTCTCTGTGTGGTGAGTCTGTGGGTCTCTGTGTGGTGAGTCTGTGGGTCTCTGTGTGATGAGTCTGTGGGTCTCTGTGTGATGAGTCTGTGGGTCTCTGTGTGATGAGTCTGTGGGTCTCTGTGTGATGAGTCTGTGGGTCTCTGTGTGGTGAGTCTGTGGGTCTCTGTGTGATGAGTCTGTGGGTCTCTGTGTGGTGAGTCTGTGGGTCTCTGGGTGATGAGTCTGTGGGTCTCTGTGTGGTGAGTCTATGGGTCTCTGTGTGATGAGTCTGTGGGTCTCTGTGTGAGTCTATGGGTCTCTGTGTGACGAGTCTATGGGTCTCTGTGTGATGAGTCTGTGGGTCTCTGTGTGGTGAGTCTGTGGGTCTCTGGGTGATGAGTCTGTGGGTCTCTGTGTGGTGAGTCTATGGGTCTCTGTGTGATGAGTCTGTGGGTCTCTGTGTGAGTCTATGGGTCTCTGTGTGACGAGTCTATGGGTCTCTGTGTGATGAGTCTGTGGGTCTCTGTGTGGTGAGTCTGTGGGTCTCTGTGTGATGAGTCTGTGGGTCTCTGTGTGGTGAGTCTGTGGGTCTCTGTGTGAGTCTATGGGTCTCTGTGTGATGAGTCTATGGGTCTCTGTGTGGTGAGTCTGTGGGTCTCTGTGTGATGAGTCTGTGGGTCTCTGTGTGGTGAGTCTGTGGGTCTCTGTGTGATGAGTCTGTGGGTCTCTGTGTGATGAGTTTGTGGGTCTCTGTGTGAGTCTATGGGTCTCTGTGTGATGAGTCTGTGGGTCTCTGTGTGGTGAGTCTGTGGGTCTCTGTGTGATGAGTCTGTGGGTCTCTGTGTGATGAGTCTATGGGTCTCTGTGTGGTGAGACTATGGGTCTCTGTGTGGTGAGTCTGTGGGTCTCTGTGTGAGTCTATGGGTCTCTGTGTGATGAGTCTGTGGGTCTCTGTGTGGTGAGTCTGTGGGTCTCTGTGTGATGAGTCTGTGGGTCTCTGTGTGGTGAGTCTGTGGGTCTCTGTGTGAGTCTATGGGTCTCTGTGTGATGAGTCTATGGGTCTCTGTGTGGTGAGTCTGTGGGTCTCTGTGTGATGAGTCTGTGGGTCTCTGTGTGGTGAGTCTGTGGGTCTCTGTGTGATGAGTCTGTGGGTCTCTGTGTGATGAGTCTGTGGGTCTCTGTGTGAGTCTATGGGTCTCTGTGTGATGAGTCTGTGGGTCTCTGTGTGGTGAGTCTGTGGGTCTCTGTGTGATGAGTCTGTGGGTCTCTGTGTGGTGAGTCTGTGGGTCTCTGTGTGAGTCTATGGGTCTCTGTGTGATGAGTCTATGGGTCTCTGTGTGGTGAGTCTGTGGGTCTCTGTGTGATGAGTCTGTGGGTCTCTGTGTGGTGAGTCTGTGGGTCTCTGTGTGATGAGTCTATGGGTCTCTGTGTGATGAGTCTGTGGGTCTCTGTGTGATGAGTCTGTGGGTCTCTGTGTGATGAGTCTATGGGTCTCTGTGTGATGAGTCTATGGGTCTCTGTGTGGTGAGTCTGTGGGTCTCTGTGTGATGAGTCTGTGGGTCTCTGTGTGGTGAGTCTGTGGGTCTCTGTGTGAGTCTATGGGTCTCTGTGTGATGAGTCTGTGGGTCTCTGTGTGATGAGTCTGTGGGTCTCTGTGTGGTGAGTCTGTGGGTCTTTGTGTGAGTCTATGGGTCTCTGTGTGGTGAGTCTATGGGTCTCTGTGTGATGAGTCTGTGGGTCTCTGTGTGATGAGTCTGTGGGTCTCTGTGTGATGAGTCTATGGGTCTCTGTGTGATGAGTCTGTGGGTCTCTGTGTGATGAGTCTGTGGGTCTCTGTGTGATGAGTCTGTGGGTCTCTGTGTGATGAGTCTGTGGGTCTCTGTGTGATGAGTCTGTGGGTTTCTGTGTGATGAGTCTATGGGTCTCTGTGTGATGAGTCTATGGGTCTCTGTGTGATGAGTCTATGGGTCTCTGTGTGATGTGTCTATGGGTATCTGTGTGATGAGTCTGTGGGTTTCTGTGTGATGAGTCTATGGGTCTCTGTGTGATGTGTCTATGGGTCTCTGTGTGATGAGTCTGTGGGTCTCTGTGTGGTGAGTCTATGGGTCTCTGTGTGATGAGACTATGGGTCTCTGTGTGAGTCTATGGGTCTCTGTGTGATGAGTCTATGGGTCTCTGTGTGATGAGTCTATGGGTCTCTGTGTGATGAGTCTATGGGTCTCTGTGTGATGAGTCTATGGGTCTCTGTGTGATGAGTCTATGGGTCTCTGTGTGATGAGTCTGTGGGTCTTTGTGTGATGAGTCTGTGCGTCTCTGTGTGATGAGTCTGTGGGTCTCTGTGTGATGAATCTATGGGTCTCTGTGTGGTGAGTATATGGGTCTCTGTGTGATGAGACTATGGGTCTCTGTGTGATGAGTCTATGGGTCTCTGTGTGATGAGTCTGTGGGTCTCTGTGTGGTGACTCTATGGGTCTCTGTGTGATGAGTCTATGGGTCTCTGTGTGATGAGTCTATGGGTCTCTGTGTGATGAGTCTATGGGTCTCTGTGTGGTGAGTCTATGGGTCTCTGTGTGGTGAGTCTGTGGGTCTCTGTGTGATGAGTCTATGGGTGGTTAACTGAGTGGCTGGGTTGTTAGTGGGCTGGGTGGTTACTGAGTGGCTGGGTTGTTAGTGGCCTGGGTGGTTACTGAGTGGCTGGGTTGTTAGTGGGCTGGGTGGTTACTGAGTGGCTGGGTTGTTAGTGGGCTGGGTGGTTATTGAGTGGCTGGGTTGTTAGTGGGCTGGGTGGTTACTGAGTGGCTGGGTTGTTAGTGGGCTGGGTGGCTATTGAGTGAGTGGCTTGGTTGTTAGTGGGCTGGGTTGTTAGTGGGCTGGGTGGTGAGTGAGTGGCTGGGTTGTTAGTGGGCTGGGTGGTTGAGGAGCGGGCTGGGTGGTTGAGGAGCGGGCTGCCTGGAGTGGTGACGTTGTTGACGAGTTGGTTGGGTTGTTGATGAGGTTGTTGACGAGTTGGTTGGGTGGTTGGGTTGTTGACGAGGTGGTTGGGTTGTTGATGAGGTTGTTGACGAGTTGGTTGGGTGGTTGGGTTGTTGACGAGGTGGTTGGGTTGTTGATGAGGTTGTTGACGAGTTGGTTGGGTGGTTGGGTTGTTGACGAGGTGGTTGGGTTGTTGATGAGGTTGTTGACGAGTTGGTTGGGTGGTTGGGTTGTTGACGAGGTGGTTGGGTTGTTGATGAGGTTGTTGACGAGTTGGTTGGGTTGTTGATGAGGTTGTTGACGAGTTGGTTGGGTGGTTGGGTTGTTGACGAGGTGGTTGGGTTGTTGATGAGGTTGTTGACGAGTTGGTTGGGTGGTTGGGTTGTTGACGAGGTGGTTGGGTTGTTGATGAGGTTGTTGACGAGTTGGTTGGGTTGTTGATGAGGTTGTTGACGAGTTGGTTGGGTGGTTGGGTTGTTGACGAGGTGGTTGGGTTGTTGATGAGGTTGTTGACGAGGTGGTTGGGTTGTTGATGAGGTTGTTGACGAGTTGGTTGGGTGGTTGGGTTGTTGACGAGGTGGTTGCCTTTCTCGTGAACTGAGCAATCAACGACCAGGCCAACTTTTCCCATGGGCCCTTGCTGCTGCTGCTGCTTCCTGTGAGAGTCCGGGGGTCTAAGTGGTTGTTGGTTGTTGGTGGTGGCCGATGGTGGCTGTTGCTGTTGTTGTTGTTGGTTGTTGTTTGTTGTTATTGGAACTTCAGCGTTCTGCTGTTGTTGTTTCATACTTCTGTACCCCCCAACCTGCCCCCCCCCCCCTCTTTTCCATCCCCCCCCCTTCCACCCCCCCTCTCCCCCAACTCCCCCCCTTCCATCCCTCCCCTCCCCCCTTCCACCCCCCTTTCCCCCCCCCTCTCCCCCCCCCTTTCCCCCCCCCTTCCACCCCCCTTTCCCCCCCTTTCATCCCCCTCTACCCCCCCCCTTCCCCCCCCCTCTCCTCTTCTCTCATTCACACCGGGGGGTGGGGGCGCGTCAGGTGCACCACGTGACGCGTGGGTGTGTGTGTGTGTGTGTGGTGTGTGTGTGTGTGGTGTGTGTGTGGTGTGTGTGTGGGGTGTATGTGTGTGTGGGGTGTGTGTGGTGTGTGTGTGGGGTGTATGTGTGTGTGGGGTGTGTGTGGGGTGTGTGTGTGTGCGTGTGTGTGTGTGTGGTGTGTGTGTGGGGTGTATGTGTGTGTGGGGTGTGTGTGGGGTGTGTTTGGTGTGTGTGGTGTGTGTGTGTGTGGTGTGTGTGTGGGGTGTATGTGTGTGTGGGGTGTGTGTGGGGTGTGTGTGTGTGCGTGTGTGTGTGTGTGGTGTGTGTGGTGTGTGTGTGTGTGGTGTGTGTGTGGTGTGTGTGTGGGGTGTATGTGTGTGTGGGGTGTGTGTGGTGTGTGTGTGGGGTGTATGTGTGTGTGGGGTGTGTGTGGGGTGTGTGTGTGTGCGTGTGTGTGTGTGTGGTGTGTGTGTGGGGTGTATGTGTGTGTGGGGTGTGTGTGGGGTGTGTTTGGTGTGTGTGGTGTGTGTGTGTGTGGTGTGTGTGTGGGGTGTATGTGTGTGTGGGGTGTGTGTGGGGTGTGTGTGTGTGCGTGTGTGTGTGTGTGGTGTGTGTGTGTGTGGTGTGTGTGTGGTGTGTGTGTGGGGTGTATGTGTGTGTGGGGTGTGTGTGGTGTGTGTGTGGGGTGTATGTGTGTGTGGGGTGTGTGTGGGGTGTGTGTGTGTGCGTGTGTGTGTGTGTGGTGTGTGTGTGGGGTGTATGTGTGTGTGGGGTGTGTGTGGGGTGTGTTTGGTGTGTGTGGTGTGTGTGTGTGTGGTGTGTGTGTGGGGTGTATGTGTGTGTGGGGTGTGTGTGGTGTGTGTGTGGGGTGTATGTGTGTGTGGGGTGTGTGTGGTGTGTGTGTGTGTGGTGTGTGTGTGGTGTGTGTGTGGGGTGTATGTGTGTGTGGGGTGTGTGTGGTGTGTGTGTGGGGTGTATGTGTGTGTGGGGTGTGTGTGGGGTGTGTGTGTGTGCGTGTGTGTGTGTGTGGTGTGT
>NC_136344.1:3627040-3632040 GCF_964198595.1 Lampetra fluviatilis | reverse complement strand
CACCCACCCACACACCCACCCAGACACCCACACACCCACCCACACACCCAGACATCCACACACCCACACACCCAAACACCCACCCACACACCCAGCCACCCACCCAGACACCCACCCACACACCCAGACACCCATACAACCACCCACACACCCACACACCCAGACACCCACACACCCAGACACCCACCCACACACCCACCCACCCACACACCCAGACACCCACCCACACACCCAGACACCCACACACCCAGACATCCACACACCCACACACCCAGACACCCAGCCACCCACCCACCCAGACACCCACCCACACACCCAGACACCCACACACACACCCACACACCCAGACACCCACACACCCACACACCCAGACACCCACCCACACACCCACCCACACACCCACACACCCAGACACCCACCCACACACCCAGACACCCACCCAGCCACCCAACCAGACACCCACCCACACACCCAGACACCCACACACCCACCCACACACCCACACACCCAGACACCCACACACCCAGACACCCACCCACACACCCACCCACACACCCACACACCCAGACACCCACCCACACACCCAGACACCCACACACCCAGACATCCACACATCCAGACACCCACCCACACACCCAGACACCCACCCAGCCACCCACCCAGCCACCCACCCAGACACCCACCCACACACCCAGACACCCACACACCCAGACACCCACCCACACACCCACCCACACACCCACACACCCAGACACCCACCCACACACCCAGACACCCACACACCCAGACATCCACCCACCCACACACCCACCCACACACCCACCCACACACCCAGACACCCACCCAGCCACCCACCCAGACACCCACCCACACACCCAGACACCCACACACCCACCCACACACCCAGACACCCACCCAGACACCCACCCACACACCCAGACACCCAAACACCCACCCACACACCCACACACCCAGACACCCACACACCCAGACACCAACCCACACACCCACCCACACACCCACACACCCAGACACCCACCCACACACCCAGACACCCACGCAGCCACCCACCCAGACACCCACCCACACACCCAGACACCCACACACCCACCCACACACCCACACACCCAGACACCCACACACCCAGACACCCACCCACACACCCACCCACACACCCACACACCCAGACACCCACCCACACACCCACACACCCAGACATCCACGCACCCACACACCCAGACATCCACGCACCCACACACCCAGACACCCACCCAGCCACCCACCCAGACACCCACCCACACACCCAGACACCCACACACCCACCCACACACCCACACACCCAGACACCCACACACCCAGACACCCACCCACACACCTACCCACACACCCACACACCCAGACACCCACCCACACACCCAGACACCCACACACACAGACATCCACCCACCCACACACCCACCCACCCAGACACCAACCCACACACCCACCCACACACCCACACACCCAGACACCCACCCACACACCCAGACACCCACGCAGCCACCCACCCAGACACCCACCCACACACCCAGACACCCACACACCCACCCACACACCCACACACCCAGACACCCACACACCCAGACACCCACCCACACACCCACCCACACACCCACACACCCAGACACCCACACACCCAGACATCCACGCATCCACACACCCAGACATCCACGCACCCACACACCCAGACACCCACCCAGCCACCCACCCAGACACCCACCCACACACCCAGACACCCACACACCCACCCACACACCCACACACCCAGACACCCACACACCCAGACACCCACCCACACACCTACCCACACACCCACACACCCAGACACCCACCCACACACCCAGACACCCACACACACAGACATCCACCCACCCACACACCCACCCACCCAGACACCCACACACCCAGACACCCACCCAGACACCCACACACCCACCCACACACCCACACACCCAGACACCCACACACCCAGACACCCACCCACACACCCAGACACCCACACACCCAGACATCCACCCACCCACACACCCACCCAGAAACCCACACACCCAGACATCCACCCACCCACACACCCACCCACACACCCAGACACCCACCCAGACACCCACCCACACACCCAGACACCCACACACCCACCCACACACCCAGACACCCACCCAAACACCCACCCAGCCACCCACCCAGACACCCACCCACACACCCAGACACCCAAACACCCACCCACACACCCACACACCCAGACACCCACACACCCAGACACCCACCCACACACCCACCCACACACCCACACACCCAGACACCCACCCACACACCCAGACACCCACCCAGCCACCCACCCAGACACCCACCCACACACCCAGACACCCACCCACACACCCAGACACCCACACACCCACCCACACACCCACACACCCAGACACCCACACACCCAGACACCCACCCACACACCCACCCACCCACACACCCACCCACACACCCACACACCCAGACACCCACACACCCAGACATCCACGCACCCACACACCCAGACACCCACCCACACACCCATACACCCACCCAGCCACCCACCCAGACACCCACCCACACACCCAGACACCCACACACCCACCCACACACCCACACACCCAGACACCCACACACCCAGACACCCACCCACACACCTACCCACACACCCACACACCCAGACACCCACCCACACACCCAGACACCCACACACCCAGACATCCACCCACCCACACACCCACCCACACACCCAGACACCCACCCAGCCACCCACCCAGACACCCACCCACACACCCAGACACCCACACACTCACACACCCAGACACCCACACACCCAGACACCCACACACCCAGACACCCACACACCCAGACACCCACACACCCAGACACCCACCCACACACCCAGACACCCACCCACCCACCCAAACACCCACCCACACACCCACACACCCACCCAGGCACCCACCCACACACCCAGACACCCACCCACCCACACACCCACACACCCAGACACCCACACACCCACCCACACACCCACCCACACACCCACCCACACACACACCCAGACACCCACCCACCCACGCACCCAGACACCCACCCACACACCCACACACCCAGACACCCACCCACCCACACACCCAGACACCCACACACCCAGACATCCACCCACCCACACACCCAGACACCCACCCATCCACCCAGACACCCACAGACACACCCACCCAGACACCCACACACACACCCAGATACCCACCCACCCACACACCCACACACCCACACACCCAGCCACCCACCCAGACACCCACACACCCACCCAGACACCCACCCACCCACACCCCACAATACCCACCCACACACCCACCCACACACCCACACACCCAGACACCCACCCAGACACCCACACCCCACCCACCCACACACCCACCCACCCACACACCCACCCACCCCACACACCCACCCACCCAGCCACCCACCCACCCACACACCCACCCAGACACTCACCCACCCAGACACCCACACACCCACCCACCCAGCCACCCAGCCACCCAGACACCCACCCACCCACACACCCACACACCCACCCAGCCACCCACCCACCCAGACACCCACACACCCACCCCACCCACACCCCCACCCACACACCCATCCACCCACCAAACCACCCACCCATTCACCCATCCATCCACCCATCAACCAACCCATCCGCCCACCCACCAACCGACCCACCAAACCACCCACCCATCCACCCATCCACCCACCAACCCACCCACCCACCCACCCACTCACTCACTCACCCCCACCCCATCCACCCACCCAACCCACCCATCCACCCACCCACCCACCCACCCATCCACCCACCCACCAACCCACCCACCCATCCACCCACCCACCAACTCACCCACCCATCCACCCACCCACCAACTCACCCACCCATCCACCCCACCCAACCCACCGAGCTATTCAACCCACCCACTACCCCCACACGGAGTCTCTCATCAACACCCACACAGCGAGTAGCAGCAGTACGAAGTGGTGCCCCCCACCCACACCCACCCACCACCACCACCCCCACCCACCACTACCCACCAACCCAACCACCAACCCATCTACCCACCCATGCACCCAGCCACCCATCCATCCATCCACCCACCCACCCACCCACCAACCCACCCACTCATCCACCCACTCACTCACTCACCCACCCACCCACCCACCAACCCATCCACCCACCCACCCAACCCACTCACCCACCCACCAACCCACCCACTCACTCACTCATCCACCCACCCACCCATCGACCCACCCACCCACCAACCACCCACCCATCCACCAACCAACTCAACCACCCACCCATCCATTCACCCACTCACCCACCCACTCATCCACCCACCCACCAACCCACCAACTCACCCCACCCATCCACCCACCCACCCAACCCACTCACCCACCCACCAACCCACCCACTCACTCACTCATCCACCCACCCACCCACCCATCGACCCACCCACCCACCAACCACCCACCCATCCACCAACCAACTCAACCACCCACCCATCCATTCACCCACTCACCCACCCACTCATCCACCCACCCACCAACCCACCAACTCACCCACCCATCCACCCACCCACCCAACCCACTCACCCACCCACCAACCCACCAACTCACCCACCCATCCACCCACCCAACCCACCGAGCTATTCAACCCACCCACTACCCCCACAGGGAGTCTCTCATCAACACCCACACAGCGAGTAGCAGCAGCACGAAGTGGTGCCCCCACCCACACCCACCCACCACCACCACCCCCACCCACCACTACCCACCAACCCACCCACCAACCCATCTACCCACCCATGTACCCAGCCACCCACCCATCCATCCATCCACCCACCCACCCACCAACCCACCCACTCATCCACCCATCCATCCACCCACCAACCCACCCACCCACTCAC
>NC_136344.1:3604540-3619540 GCF_964198595.1 Lampetra fluviatilis | reverse complement strand
GCAAGAACATCTGCTGGACTACGCAGTGACAGACCAGCGGATGCGAGCCAATGTCCTTGACACCAGGACCTACCGTGGAGCTGATCTGCCCTCTGACCATCGACTTGTCATCTCTAAGATGCGCCTGCCATTCTTCCATTCCGGTGGTGGGTGTACACCCAGGACCCCAATCCAACCTAAGGTGGCCTGGTCTCAGCTAGATGATGGAAGTTGCAAGCGAGAATTTCATCATCGCTTGCAGATGGGGTTGGCATCGTCCCCCACTCCTCCTGATGTCGAGGGTAAATGGGCGAGGTTTAGGACTGTGACTCATGCAGCTGCAATGGCTGCTTTGGGTACGCGGTCCAGACCCCCCCAGAGACCCTGGCTGACAGAGGAGGTGTTCAGGATAGTTTAGAAACAGCGACAGGCCCACTCTCATCAGCTACAGCATCCTAAGTCGGAGAATGAGGAGGATTACCGTAGCGTTCGCTTGGAGTTTTTTAGAGCCATCAGGCGCTGCAAGGCGCTGCAAGGAATTGGTGGTGGTCGCGAGTTGCTGAGGAAATGTAGTCTGCCTCAATGGCCCGCGATCACAAATCCTTTTTAAACTCCATCAAAAAAGTAACCTGCAGCACCACACCTATTGCCATCATTAGGTTTGCAGATCTCCTGAGCATTTCTGTGAGGTCCGGGGGGAGGGGAAATCCCTCGGCCAGGAAAACATCATGGGACAAAGTCGGGATGACCCTGCTGAGGCTGCGGTGCCTCAAATATTGGAAGAAGTCACCCCCTGTGAGTGGCTGGCGGAGGTGCCAGCTGTTGAGGAAATACTGAAGGCGATCCAGAGTCTGAGACCAGGAAAGGCACTGGGCAGAGATGATTTCCCAAAAGAAATGCTGAAGGAGGGTGGCGTTTGTGCAGAGACTGCCCTACATGACATCATAACAACAGTCTGGACCACTGGACGTGTTCCGCAGGATTGGAAGGATGCCATGGTGGTCCGCCATTTTAAGAAAGGGGACCGCACAGACTGTAACAACTACAGGGGAATCTCACTCCTCAGTGTGCCAGGAAAGGTCCTGGCAAGGATTATTCAACATCGCCTTGCTAGGCACGCTGAGGAGAGGCTTGCGGAGACCCAATGTGGTTTCAAGAAAGGGCGGTCCTGCACAGATGCCATATTTTCTGTCCGTCTGCTACAGCAGAGGTCTAAGGAATTCCAACAAGACCTACATCTCTGCTTTATTGACCTGGTCAAGGCCTATGATACCATCAGTAGGCCTGGGCTCTGAGTTGTTCTTCGTGCTTTCGGAGTCCCTGACCCTCACGATCATTCAGGACCTTCATGATGGTGAGCGGGCCCGGGTAAAACTACGTGGCCGGGAGTCAGAGCCATTCCCTGTACACCTTGGGGTGCGACAGTGATGTCCTCTGGCTCCCACATTATTTAACATCTATTTTGACCACGTAGTTCGTGAAGCCTTCAATAGCTGTACCCGGGGAATTTCCATTTGGTACAGATTTAATGGGAGGCTGATCGATACCCAGGTGCGGTCAAGGGATGGCTTCCTATTGGTCAACCACGTTATGTATGCCGATGATTTTGTAATAGCTGCTCATTCAAAGGAGGAGTTGGAGACACTGCTGCTGAAACTGGAGCGTGCCACTAAGAGGTGGGGCCTTACCATCAGCCACACCAAAACTAAGCACCTGCCTGGGTATTTTGTACCATCGGACACTCCACCCCCACAACTCCCAATTGGTGATGGGGCAGTTGTGGAGAGAGTGGAGAGTTTCCCATACCTGGGCAGTGTGCTCATGACCGGCTCCGGTTTGACAGCAGAGGTCTCACTCCGAATTAGTCGAGTGACAATATCTTTTCATCGGTTGCGTAACGCTGTGTGGAAGCTACCTGGTCTGTCTCTCCGCACGAAGCTTCAGGTCTTCTCGGCCACAGTCATTCCTTCCCTTCTCTACGCTTGCGTAACGTGGACCCCCCTAATGGAGCATCTTCGCCTGGTTAAACCCATCCTGGGTTTAACCCATCCTGGGTTTGACCAGGCTGGATTGTGTGAGGAGCTCACAAATCCTTGAAAAATCTGGGCAAAGTCCCATCGGTGTGCTCCTCTGGCAGGCAAGGCTGTGTTGGCTGGGTCGTGTAGCCCGCATGCCCAGCCACCGCATGCCTTAACAGCTTTTGTTCGGCCGGATCGAGGGGGCTAAACGGGCGAGGAATGGGCTAGAGAAGAGATGGAGTGATGTGGTACAGGAGGACGTGGAGCTGAGTGGACTTGCCGATGACTGGTATCAGCGGTGTCTGTGGAGGAGGCTCGTGAAGGACGCTACTGGGCAGTTGGAGGCAGTCGCCCTCCAACAACAACGGAGGGCGGAGGAGCAACGCTCACAACAACGAGCAGAGCGCCGGGTGGCTAAAGCACAGCAAGTTGGTACAGTAGGGGGCACAGGTGGTGCATCAGCCAGTCATCTCGGTCATCTCAGTCAGTCGACCCGTGGCACCTGCTGGGTCTGCCCCGTGACCTCCTGCCAGCGGGCATTCGACACTTTACGTGGCCTCAAGGTGCACATGGCCTGGCACAAGCGCTGTAGTGACGTCACCGCAACTTCGTGGTGAATGGCGGTTGTTGTTGTGCATGTGTGTGGCTGGGTATAAGTGTGTGTGTCTCTGTGAGTTTACATGTGTGTGTCTGTGTGAGTGCGTGTTTAAGTGGACGGGACTTGCCGACACATGGTGTCTGTATATATATTTGGGTGTTGGTGTTTGTACCTCCTTGTGTGCTCTGCCATCCTTCATAAGTGCTCGCTAACAGCGCTCGCCCCAACAGTCTGTTACAGGCTATGTGGGGGGCGGGTTCTTTGAATATATATGTGCGTAAGTACAATGGGGGGGGGGCTCTATAGACAGATTCTGACCGCTCCACCTTCACCTAAAGTACAAGTCCTCCGGCTTGTGCCGGATGGCCTCGGGGGACAGGAGTCTACGACATCTCCTGGCCAAACCCCATTTGGCAGAGACAGGAGACACTGAATCTGGCACCTTCCCGGTTTCTCCAGAAACAGCAAGAAGCCACTGGGAGTGGCCACGTGGAAACTTCGAACGCTCACTGCGGAGGAGAGGCTGCCTCTCCTCTGTTGGGAGCTGGACCACTACCGTCTGGGTCCCTGTGGCATTCAGGAGGTCTGATGGACTGGCTCTAGGTCTAGTCGCCATGAGGGGTGGACAGTCCTCCACTCGGAGGCAGGAAACTGTCAAACAACAGGGGGTGGCTCTTCTGAGCAAAATCATAAAGGGGGCATTTGAAAGTTGTCGTGAGGTATGGGTAGCTTCGAGTTCCCGGCCACTGTGGGCTCGCATTAATGGGAGGCGAGCAGTGGTAGTGGTAGTAGTGGTGGATTCCGTCCCCATCGAAGATGAACATCATTGGAGAAGATGCACGCAAGGCACGATAAGTCAACTGCCTTCTATAACCTCGCTAGCTATAGTGGCCACTCGGGATAGAGTCATCCAGTTGGGTGACGTTAATAGCCGAGTGGGTCATGTGACGCAGGCACCTGGGCTGCAGTGATTGGAAGGCATGGGCCATATCGGCTCAGTAACAAGGACAACAATAGGAGGCTGCTAGACTTTTGGGCTTGTGATCACCAACACGCTGTTCATCCACGTACCATTATGCATGCACGCCGGGTCCAAGAAAGAACATCTGATGGACTACATAGTGACAGAACGGCGGGTGTGAGCCCATGTCCTTGACACCAGAACCTAGCCATGGAACCGATCTGCCCACTGTCCCATTGGCTTTTCATCTGTGGCATGCGCCTGCCATTTTTCCAGCGCAGCGGTGGGTGTCCATTTAGGAGCCAATTCAAATTCGCAGTGGCATACTCTTAGTCGATGAAAGTTGCAAGCAACAATTTCATCATCATTTGTAGCTGAGATTTGAAGCTTTCGTGACTGCAAGGATTCAGATTCTTAGGTTTTTTCGGTAAAGTCACGTAGGTAAAACATTAAAATTAATAAAAGTAAAATAAAAATAAAAATCACGACGTTTCGGAGGCAACACAAGCTTCCGTCTTCAGGTGGAACCGTCACAGCCACGGCAGCTGTATCAAGTAAATGAGAGATTTGCAGGAGCTACCACTCCGTTTATATAATGGTTGAAGAGGGGGGAAGGGCCAAGTACGGCACACTTTTTATTCATATGGTAAGGTGAGGCTTAAGAGGGTGAGCCTTTGTTATGGAGAGGTACGGTTTGTGACTCAACCTGTGACAAGGGGAAAACAACTGAACATGGTAAACCTGTAATAGTTGTCTGTCAAATAAGATTGGCCAAATAAGTGTAGTTAAATATGTTTTGCATGGTTGATCACATCTTTCCAATGATTACTCAGTTTGTAACCATCATCACGGTTGAAAGAATATTTGTAGCTGAGGTTGGTATTGTCTCCCCCCCCCCTCCTCCCCTCCTCTTGATACCGAGGGGAAATGGGCGAGGTTTAGGACTGTGGCTCATGCAGCTGCACAATTTTGGGTATGCGTTCCAGACCTCCCCAGGGACCCTAGCTGACAGAGGAGGTGTTCCGGCTGGCTGAAAAAAGTGACAGACCCACTCTCGCCATTTACAGTATCACATGGTGGAAAATGAGGAGGCTTACTACAGCCTTTGTTCAGAAGTTCAGAGAGCCTTTTGCAAGAATGAGTGGTAGGAGCAGATTGTGAGTTTCTGAGTAGATTGAATCTGCCTCAATAGCCCGCGATCACAAATCACTCTTAAATCTCCATCAGAAATATTACCTGCAGTTCCATATCTCTCACTATCCGATCTTTGACCCAACCCACCAAGGAACAGGTCTGCAGGTTTGCTGAGCATTTCTTTGACATTGTGGGAGGGGAAACCTCTTGGCCCAGGTTACATCATTGGGAAAAGGTGGGGACGACCCTGCTGGGGCTGCCGTGCCTCAAATATTGGAGGAAGTGGCCACCTCCGGTGAGTGGCTGGCTGATGTGCCATCTGTTGAAAAGTAATAGAGACCAGGAAATTAATGCCGGGAAGAGATGACCTCCCTAGTGAACTTCCAAAGAATGGATGGGTGGCGTGTGTGTGCAGACTAACCACGTAGTTCGAGAAGCTTTTCATGGCTGTACCAGAGGAATTGTTTATATCTGGAACGGACTCACTGTGAAGCTGATCGATGCTCGGGTTAAGTGTAGGGATGGCCCCCTATTGGTCAACCATGTTGTGCATCTTCTTGGTTCTTTTCGGTAAAGTCACGTGGAAGGGAAATAATAAAATAATAAAAATAAGCGTCTGAATGAACAGGTCTGTCGGAAAGACAGCGTCTGAATGAACAGATCTGTCAGAAAGACAGCGTCTGAATGAACAGGTCTGTCGGAAAGACAGCGTCTGAATGAACAGATCTGTCGGAAAGACAGCGTCTGAATGAACAGATCTGTCGGAAAGTCAGCGTCTGAATGAACAGATCTGTCGGAAAGACAGCGTCTGAATGAACAGGTCTGTCGGAAAGACAGCGTCTGAATGAACAAGTCTGTCGGAAAGACAGCGTCTGAATGAACAGGTCTGTCGGAAAGACAGCGTCTGAATGAACAGGTCTGTCGGAAAGACAGCGTCTGAATGAACAGGTCTGTCGGAAAGACAGCGTCTGAATGAACAGGTCTGTCGGAAAGACAGCGTCTGAATGAACAGGTCTGTCGGAAAGACAGCGTCTGAATGAACAAGTCTGTCGGAAAGACAGCGTCTGAATGAACAGGTCTGTCGGAAAGACAGCGTCTGAATGAACAGGTCTGTCGGAAAGACAGCGTCTGAATGAACAGGTCTGTCGGAAAGACAGCGTCTGAATGAACAGGTCTGTCGGAAAGACAGCGTCTGAATGAACAGATCTGTCGGAAAGACAGCGTCTGAATGAACAGGTTTGTCGGAAAGACAGCGTCTGAATGAACAAGTCTGTCGGAAAGACAGCGTCTGAATGAACAGGTCTGTCGGAAAGACAGCGTCTGAATGAACAGGTCTGTCGGAAAGACAGCGTCTGAATGAACAGGTCTGTCGGAAAGACAGCGTCTGAAGCGTCTCTTTCCGACAGCCCTGTTCTTCACCTGAGGACGGCTGCTTGCGTTGTGGCCGAAACGTCGTGAGAATTGTATTTTATGAAGTTTTATTTTTATTATTTTATTATTTCCCTTCTACGTGACTTTACCGAAAGAACCAAGAAGATGAATCCCTGCAGTCACGAAAGCTTCAAATCCATGTTGTGTATGCCGATGATCTGGTGATTGCGGCTCACTGGAGATGCGGTGGGGTCTTACCATTAGCCCCATCAAAACTAAGCACCTGCCCGAGTCTGTTTTGTCATCAAATCCTCCGCAGTTGCGGAGAGAGTGGAGAAGTTTCCGTACCTGGGCAGTGCACCTCTGGCCAGCTCGTATTTGGCAGCAGAGTTCTTACTCCAAATCAGTCGAGTGGCATAATCTTCTTCTTGGTTCTTTCGGTAAAGTCACGTAGAAGGGAAGTAATAAAATAATAAAAATAAAACATAATGAAATGAAATAATTCTTCTACGTGACTTTACCGAAAGAACCAAGAAGATGAATCCCTGCAGTCACGAAAGCTTTAAATCGAAAAAAATGGCATAATCTTGTTATCAGCTGCGTAATGTTGCTGTGTGGAAGCTACCTTATCTGTCACTCCACACGAAGCTTCAGGTCTTCAAGGCCTCTGTCATGCCCTCCCTTCTTGATGCTTGTAAAATGTGGAGCCCTCTAAAGGGGCATTTCGTGCTGGTTTGAAACATTCAGGCTGGCTTGCCGACGATCCATCCTGGGTTTAACCAGGGCTGGGTTACAGTGTGTGGAGCTCGTAGTTTCTTGAAAGATTTGGACACAGTCCCATCATCGGTGAGCTCCTCCAGAATTCGAGGCTGCGTTGGCTGGGTCATGTAGCCCGCATGCCCAGCCACCGCATGCCAAAGCAGCTTCTGTTTGGCCGGATCGAGGGGGCTAAACGGGCGCGGCACGGGCTGGAGAAGAGATGGAGTGATGTGGTACAGGAGGACGTGGAGCTGAGTGGACTTGCCGATGACTGGTACCAGCGGTGTCAAGATCGACCTCTATTTTGGAGGCTCGTGAAGGACGGTACAGCAACGAGCGAAGCTCCGGGCGGATAAAACTTAGCAAGTGGGCAGAGGTGGTGCATCTGCCGGTCACCTCAGCCAGTGAACCCATGGCACCTGGGTCTGTCCCGTGACCTCCTGCCAGCATTGAGGCTTCCACGTGGCCTCAGAGTTCACCTGGCCTCGGCATCAGCGCCGTCGTGACGTCCGTGCCACTTGGTGGCTGATGGCAGTCACAGCTGCATGTGTGAGTGTATCTGTGTGTGGGGAGCCGTAGTGTCGTGGTTTGCGTGCCTCCTGTATACCAGACTACCTAGCCTGGTATACAGGAGGTCGTGGCTTCGATCCCAACCCTGACGCCTGCTGCTGTATATTTGGAGTTTGCGTGTCTCTCTCTCTCTGTCATCATCATCACGGTGGCTAGGAGATGTTGACTACCTAGCCTGGTACACAGGAGGTCGTGGCTTCGATCCCAACCCTGACGCCTCTGTGTGTGGGTCTCTCTGTGTGTCTATGTTGTGTGTCTCTCTCTGTGTCTCTCTCTGTGTGTGTGTCTCTCTCTGTGTGTCTCTCTCTGTGTGTCTCTCTGTGTGTGTCTCTCTGTGTGTGTCTCTGTATTGTCTCTGTGTGTCTGTGTGTCTATGTTATGTGTCTCTCTCTGTGTCTCTGTTTTGTCTCTCTCTGTATGTCTGTGTGTTTATGTTGTGTGTCCTTCTCTGTGTAACTGTGTGTCTGTCTGTGTGTCTATGTTGTGTGTCTCTCTCTGTGTGTCTCTCTCTGCTTGTGTGTCTGTCTGTGTGTCTATGTTGTGTGTCTCTCTCTGTGTGTCTCTCTCTGCTTGTGTGTCTGTCTCCGTGTCTGTGTTTTGTCTCTCTCTCAAATGTAGTTCTACCTGATGACGGCTGCTCGTGTTGCCATCGAAACGTCGCGCTCTATTACTTAGTTTTATTAACTTTCTTCGTCACTTTACCTAAAGTTAGTTAGGGGCGATCGCAAATGACGTCACGCACCTAGGGGGGGGGGGGGGTCAGACATTTGTGTGACGAGGGGGGGGGGGAGAAATGTGACGTCACATCAAAATGCGCAACTTTAAATAAACATAGAATTGATAATTGCTCACCCCCGAGCTCTCATACTCTGATGGTGCGCTGTCTTTGAGTTGTGCGCCTTTTGGCGTCATCTGGTCCAACACCAAGTGAGACTAGGCTCTAAGGAAAGCCGTCTCGGGTGTGGACCAATCAACTTCAAGGACCGTGTGAGACTAGGCTCTAAGGAAAGCTGTCTCGGGTGTGGACCAATCAACTTCAAGGACCGTGTGAGACTAGGCTCTAAAGAAAGCTGTCTCGGGTGTGGACCAATCAACTTCAAGGACCATGTGAGACTAGGCTCTAAGGAAAGCTGTCTCGGGTGTGGACCAATCAACTTCAAGGACCATGTGAGACTAGGCTCTAAGGAAAGCTGTCTCGGGTGTGGACCAATCAACTTCAAGGACCATGTGAGACTAGGCTCTAAGGAAAGCTGTCTCGGGTGTGGACCAATCAACTTCAAGGACCATGTGAGACTAGGCTCTAAGGAAAGCTGTCTCGGGTGTGGACCAATCAACTTCAAGGACCATGTGAGACTAGGCTCTAAGGAAAGCTGTCTCGGGTGTGGACCAATCAACTTCAAGGACCATGTGAGACTAGGCTCTAAGGAAAGCTGTCTCGGGTGTGGACCAATCAACTTCAAGGACAGTGCATACAATATCAGAGTTGTGTGTTTTGTTTGCATTATGGCTGCAGGTATTGTGGTCTATGCAAACATGACTCCTTGTAAAAAAGGTGTCAGTTTTGTTGCCAGATAGAAGGGTAAAAAAACAATTATCATATTTTTACTGGCAAATGAGGTTCCAATGGTGAAACATAGAATTGTTATGACACTAAATTGTTATAACAACACTCCTACAACATCAGAGTGCAGCGCCACATTAAATACGCGCTACAATGACAATAGTTTAAAGCGATTTGAAGCACGCTTCATTTTCAAAATGGAAATATGTTTGGGGGGGGGGGCAACCGAGCTTTGTGACGTCATATTTGAGGGGGGGGGGGAGGGGTCTGACTTTTTGTGACGTCGTGTGACGAGGAAGAGGAGGAGTGGGGGGGGGAGGTCAAAATCGTTCAAAATCGCGTGACGTCATTTATAGAAGCTACGTCGAGTTCCGTTTCGGGTTTTTTCCTGAACCCCCCCCCATCGCCTTAGTGACGTCACTGCCCATCCACAACAAAACGCCCCCCCCCCTCTCTCCACTCTCTCTCCCTCTGTCTGTCACCGTCTCGAACCCGGAGCCGCGTGCGTTTCTCGCTTTTGGTTTTTTTTTCACGATCGGAGGAATCGCTTTGCTTCGTTTATCATTTCGGTTTATTTTTTAAAAACTTAGCTTTATGTAAAAGCCCACCTCTCGCTCACCCTCTCGCTCACCCTCTCTCTCGCTCACTCTCTCGCTCACCCTCTCTCTCGCTCACCCTCTCGCTCACCCTCTCGCTCACCCTCTCGCTCACTCTCTCGCTCACTCTCTCGCTCGCTCACTCACTCGCCCGGTCGCTCACCCTCTCGCTCACCCTCTCTCTCGCTCACCCTCTCGCTCACTCTCTCGCTCGCTCTCTCGCTCACCTTCTCGCTCACCCTCTCGCTCACCCTCTCGCTCGCTCTCTCGCTCACCCTCTCGCTCACCCTCTCGCTCATTCTCTCGCTCACTCGCTCGCTCACCCTCTCTCTCGCTCACCCTCTCGCTCACTCTCTCGCTCACCCTCTCGCTCACCCTCTCGCTCACCCTCTCGCTCACTCTCTCGCTCACTTGCTCGCTCACCCTCTCGCTCACCCTCTCGCTCACCCTCTCGCTCACTCTCTCGCTCACCCTCTCTCTCTCGCTCACCCTCTCGCTCACTCTCTCGCTCACCCTCTCGCTCACCCTCTCGCTCACCCTCTCGCTCACCCTCTCGCTCACTCTCTCGCTCACCCTCTCGCTCACCCTCTCGCTCACTCTCTCGCTCACTCGTTCGCTCACCCTCTCGCTCACCCTCTCGCTCACCCTCTCGCTCACTCTCTCGCTCACTCGCTCGCTCACCCTCTCTCTCGCTCACCCTCTCGCTCACTCTCTCGCTCACCCTCTCGCTCACTCTCTCGCTCACCCTCTCGCTCACCCTCTCGCTCACTCTCTCGCTCACCCTCTCGCTCACCCTCTCGCTCACTCTCTCGCTCACCCTCTCGCTCACTCTCTCGCTCACCCTCTCGCTCACCCTCTCGCTCACTCTCTCGCTCACTCTCTCACTCTCTCGCTCTCTTTTTTTTTCACGATCGGAGGAATCAAGAAG
This sequence comes from Lampetra fluviatilis, assembly GCF_964198595.1. NCBI lineage: Eukaryota > Metazoa > Chordata > Hyperoartia > Petromyzontiformes > Petromyzontidae > Lampetra > Lampetra fluviatilis. The sequence continues at coordinate 3,609,065 of NC_136344.1, read as the reverse complement.
ATGCTTGGCTTAGTCGGCACTTTGCTTCGTTCATCATTTCGTTTTTTTGGGTTTTTTTTCTCCAATTATTTGATTTATGTAACCGCCGCCCCCCCCCCCCCCCATTTTAATTGAATTATTTCACGAAAGATTCCACGCTCTTCTAACCCATTCCCTCTCTCTCTCCCCACCTCTCTCTTGCTGAGATGCCCCCATCTCTCTCTCGCTCTCCCTGTCTCTCTCTGTCTCTCCCTGTCTCTCCCTGTCTCTCCCTGTCTCTCCCTGTCTCTCTCCCTGTCTCTCTCTGTCTCTCCCTGTCTCTCTCCCTGTCTCTCTCCCTGTCTCTCTCTGTCTCTCCCTGTCTCTCCCTGTCTCTCCCTGTCTCTCCCTGTCTCTCTCCCTGTCTCTCTCTGTCTCTCCCTGTCTCTCTCCCTGTCTCTCTCTGTCTCTCTCTCTGTCTCTTTTTTTACGATCAGTGGAAACAATAAGATGCTCGGTGTAGTCGGCACTTGACTTCGTTCATCATTTCGTAAACTTATTTTTTCACTCTTTTAACATTTCTAAACTTAGCTTTATGTAAAACCCCCGCTCGCCCGCTCTCTCGCTCGCTCTCTCTCTACAGAGATGAGTTTCTACCCTCCTGTCCCAGCCTGAACACTCGCTGTGTGAGTCTATGGGTCTCTGTGTGAGTCTATGGGTCTCTGTGTGAGTCTATGGGTCTCTGTGTGAGTCTATGGGTCTTTGTGTGAGTCTATGAGTCTCTGTGTGAGTCTATGGGTCTCTGTGTGAGTCTATGGGTCTTTGTGTGAGTCTATGGGTCTCTGTGTGAGTCTATGGGTCTTTGTGTGAGTCTATGGTTCTCTGTGTGAGTCCATGGGTCTCTGTGTGAGTCTATGGGTCTCTGTGTGAGTCTATGGGTCTTTGTGTGAGTATATGGGTCTCTGTGTGAGTCTGTGGGTCTCTGTGTAAGTCTATGGGTCTCTGTGTGAGTCTATGGGTCTCTGTGTGAGTCTATGGGTCTCTGTGTGAGTCTACGGCTGACCGTGTGAGTCTATGAGTCTCTGTGTGAGTCTCTGGGTCTCTGTGTGGTGAGTCTAGGGGTCTCTGTGTGGTGAGTCTATGAGTCTCTGTGTGAGTCTATGGGTCTCTGTGTGAGTCCATGGGTCTCTGTGTAAGTCTATAGGTCTCTGTGTGGGGAGTCTATGTGTCTCTGTGTGAGTCTATGGTCTCTGTGTGAGTCTATGGGTCTCTGTGTGAGTCTATGGGTCTCTGTGTGAGTCTATGTGTCTTTGTGTGAGTCTATGAGTCTCTGTGTGAGTCTATGGGTCTCTGTGTGAGTCTATGGGTCTTTGTGTGAGTCTATGGGTCTCTGTGTGAGTCTATGGGTCTTTGTGTGAGTCTATGGTTCTCTGTGTGAGTCCATGGGTCTCTGTGTGAGTCTATGGGTCTCTGTGTGAGTCTATGGGTCTTTGTGTGAGTATATGGGTCTCTGTGTGAGTCTATGGGTCTCTGTGTAAGTCTATGGGTCTCTGTGTGAGTCTATGGGTCTCTGTGTGAGTCTATGGGTCTCTGTGTGAGTCTACGGCTGACCGTGTGAGTCTATGAGTCTCTGTGTGAGTCTCTGGGTCTCTGTGTGAGTCCATGGGTCTCTGTGTAAGTCTATAGGTCTCTGTGTGGGGAGTCTATGTGTCTCTGTGTGAGTCTATGGGTCTCTGTGTGAGTCTATGGGTCTCTGTGTGAGTCTATGGGTCTCTGTGTGAGTCTACGGGTCTCTGTGTGAGTCTATGGGTCTCTGTGTGAGTCTATGGGTCTTTGTGTGAGTCTATGGTTCTCTGTGTGAGTCCATGGGTCTCTGTGTGAGTCTATGGGTCTCTGTGTGAGTCTATGGGTCTTTGTGTGAGTATATGGGTCTCTGTGTGAGTCTGTGGGTCTCTGTGTAAGTCTATGGGTCTCTGTGTGAGTCTATGGGTCTCTGTGTGAGTCTATGGGTCTCTGTGTGAGTCTACGGCTGACCGTGTGAGTCTATGAGTCTCTGTGTGAGTCTCTGGGTCTCTGTGTGGTGAGTCTAGGGGTCTCTGTGTGGTGAGTCTATGAGTCTCTGTGTGAGTCTATGGGTCTCTGTGTGAGTCCATGGGTCTCTGTGTAAGTCTATAGGTCTCTGTGTGGGGAGTCTATGTGTCTCTGTGTGAGTCTATGGTCTCTGTGTGAGTCTATGGGTCTCTGTGTGAGTCTATGGGTCTCTGTGTGAGTCTATGTGTCTTTGTGTGAGTCTATGAGTCTCTGTGTGAGTCTATGGGTCTCTGTGTGAGTCTATGGGTCTTTGTGTGAGTCTATGGGTCTCTGTGTGAGTCTATGGGTCTTTGTGTGAGTCTATGGTTCTCTGTGTGAGTCCATGGGTCTCTGTGTGAGTCTATGGGTCTCTGTGTGAGTCTATGGGTCTTTGTGTGAGTATATGGGTCTCTGTGTGAGTCTATGGGTCTCTGTGTAAGTCTATGGGTCTCTGTGTGAGTCTATGGGTCTCTGTGTGAGTCTATGGGTCTCTGTGTGAGTCTACGGCTGACCGTGTGAGTCTATGAGTCTCTGTGTGAGTCTCTGGGTCTCTGTGTGAGTCCATGGGTCTCTGTGTAAGTCTATAGGTCTCTGTGTGGGGAGTCTATGTGTCTCTGTGTGAGTCTATGGGTCTCTGTGTGAGTCTATGGGTCTCTGTGTGAGTCTATGGGTCTCTGTGTGAGTCTATGGGTCTCTGTGTGAGTCTACGGGTCTCTGTGTGAGTCTATGGGTCTCTGTGTGAGTCTATGGGTCTCTGTGTGAGTCTATGGGTCTCTGTGTGAGTGTGTGGGTCTCTGTGTGAGTCTATGGGTCTCTGTGTGAGTGTGTGGGTCTCTGTGTGAGTCTATGGGTCTCTGTGTGAGTGTGTGGGTCTCTGTGTGAGTCTATGGGTCTCTGTGTGAGTGTGTGGGTCTCTGTGTGAGTCTATGGGTCTCTGTGTGAGTCTATGGGTCTCTGTGTGAGTCTACGGGTCTCTGTGTGAGTCTATGAGTCTCTGTGTGAGTCTATGGGTCTCTGTGTGAGTCTATGGGTCTCTGTGTGAGTGTGTGGGTCTCTGTGTGAGTCTACGGGTCTCTGTGTGAGTCTACGGCTGACCGTGTGAGTCTGTGATCATGGGCCTGGGCCTCTCCTAGGTCGACTCGGCCTCAAATGAGTAGCGGGTGCAGTGTGTAGTAACACATCCCCACTGGGGGAGACAAAGGCGGCCGAGCGTGTGGCTGGCCACCCCTGCCCCCCCTCGTGAGCCGGCCTTCGTATGACGCCGCTCGCTGGGAGCACTTGCCCCGACAGTCTGTCAGAGGCTACACGGGGCCTTTGTCTTTGTGTGAGTCTGTGGTGGGCAGGAGGAGGGGGGGGGTAAGGCCATGGACGATGATGTTGTGTCCTGTGGGGAGAGACTCACCGCTGCCAACCCCCGTGCCCTGGGAACGTGGAATTTCCACGGATGCCTCCTGCGCCGCTGTGAACAGGAGATATTCTCGTTTTGCCGCAACCGATTTGCTTGTGTCCTCGCTGCTGCCTCCAGTAATGAAGGCAGGACACGACATGGGACCCCCCTCCCTCCCCTGCCTCCATCCCTCCCTCCCTTCCCTACCCTCTCCTCCCCTCCCTCCTCTCCTCCCCTCCCCTCCCTCCCCTCCCTCCCTCCCCTCCCTCCCCTCCCTCTCTCCTTCAATCCCTCCCCCTCCCTCAATACCTCAATCCCTTCCCTCCCCTCCCCTGCTTCTCCCCCCCCTCCTCCCTCCCCCCTCCCTCCCCTCCTCCCCCCCTCCCTCCCCTCCTCCTCCCTCCCTCCCCCCCTCCCCCCCTCCCTCCCTCCCCTCCCCCCTCCCTCCCCCCTCCCCCCTCCCTTCCCCCTCCCTCCCCTCCCCCCTCCCTCCCCCCTCCTCCTCCCCCCCTCCCCCCTCCCTCCCCTCCCCCCTCCCTCCCCTGCTTCTCCCCCCCCCTCCCCCCCTCCCCCCTCCCTCCCCCCTCCCTCCCCTCCCACAACGATCCCCCGTGTAGCCTGCCACAGACTGCCGGGCTGGCTGGCTGGCTGGGTGTGTGTGTGGGTGGGTGTGTGTGTGGGTGGGTGGGTGTGTGTGGGTGGGTGTGTGTGGGTGGGTGTGTGTGGGTGGGTGTGTGTGGGTGGGTGTGTGTGGGTGGGTGTGCGAGTTGCCGTCGGCACCCATTGAGGGCCGGCCCAGCGGCGCCCGAGAGGGGGGCGAGTTGCGGGGGGCGGGTCGGCCAGCCCCCGCGCCCGGCCGCCTTTGTCTCCCTTTGTCTCCCTTTGTCTCCCTTTGTCTCCCCGGCCGCCTTTGTCTCCCCGGCCGCCTTTGTCTCCCCGGCCGCCTTTGTCTCCCCGGCCGTCTTTGTCTCCCCGGCCGCCTTTGTCTCCCCGGCCGCCTTTGTCTCCCCGGCCGTCTTTGTCTCCCCGGCCGCGGAGTCTCTCCCGAGGCCCCAAGGCGGCCTCGCTCGTTCCAGGCCGAGACGACCTGGGCAATGGGCCCCGGGACCG
>NC_136344.1:3578006-3604340 GCF_964198595.1 Lampetra fluviatilis | reverse complement strand
TGGTGAGGGTGGGTGGGTGTGGGGGGGTGGCTGGGGTTGGGTACAGCGCGAGGAGACAGGAGACCCACAGCACTGTATATGTGGGGGGAGCTGGAAGGATGGAGGGGTTGGTGGGTGGGGTGGGGTCGGGTGGGTTACTCTCTGGGGAGGAAATATCAGCGGGGGAGATGGGAGGGGGTGGGAGGGGGGGAGGGAGGGAGGGAGCGTTCGGGGAGACGGAGTGCAGCAGAGAGCGAGAGGGGGGAGAAAGGCAACAAAAATGTGGTGAGCGTTAACAAAGGGAATTCGGGGAGATGGTGCACACAGAGAGAGAGACATGGCGGGTTCGTGGGAGGGAAATGGTGCGATGAGACCGAGAGAGAGAGGAGAGAGAGAGAAACGTGAGGAGATGGTGGTTCAGAGTGAGAGATCGGAAGCCAGACAGACACGGAGAGAGAATGGAGAAAAGCTTTGGGTGGGGGGGGGGTTGGCAGTGGTGAGTGAATGGCGGATAACGGAGACCCGTGGGGGAGAGAGAGTGAGGGAGACACAGCGATGGGCTGGGAGATGTTGACTACCTCGCCTGGTACGCAGGAGGTCGTGGGTTCGATCTTTCTCTCATCATCATCATCACGGTGGCTGGGAGATGTTGACTACCTCGCCTGGTACGCAGGAGGTCGTGGGTTCGATCTCTCTCTCATCATCATCACGGTGGCTGGGAGATGTTGACTACCTCGCCTGGTACGCAGGAGGTCGTGGGTTCGATCTTTCTCTCATCATCATCATCACGGTGGCTGGGAGATGTTGACTACCTCGCCTGGTACGCAGGAGGTCGTGGGTTCGATCTTTCTATCATCATCATCACAGTGGCTGGGAGATGTTGACTACCTCGCCTGGTATGCAGGAGGTCGTGGGTTCGATCCCGACCCTTGACGACTCCTGCTGCTGCTGTATATTAAGAGTTTGCGTCTATCCCTCCCTCCCTCCCTCCCCTCTCTCTCTCCCTGTGGTGCGAGAGAGACGTGGGGGGGAGAGTGCAGAGGGTGAGTGGGAGAGCGTTTGACTTTTTACACAACTTTAATTGCTGCCAGCAGCAGCAGCAGAAAGGCGCTGCAGTCGATTAGAGAGAGTTCGATAGCGATACGAGTCACGTCGATTCCAGCGACACGTCACAGACACGCCCCAGCCCCACGTGGGTAGTGTCTGTGACGTGTGTGTCACGTGTCACGTCACGTGGGTAGTAGTGTCTGTGACGAGTGTGTCACGTGTCACGTCACGTGGGTAGTAGTGTCTGTGACGAGCGTGTCACGTGTCTCTGCACGTGGCAGGCTCGACGTCAAAGCTCGTTAGGAAGTGGCATTCACAACGCCGTTTGCGCCGGTGCAGAGGCCTTGACCAGAGGGGCGCGTCACAAAGGCAGATTCGCGTGCTCCAGCCGGAGCCGTGAGCCGTGCCTTGAGCAGGCCTCACCCCCCCCCCCCCCGCCGAACATTGTCAGCGCAGGGCAGCCGTCGAGTGTCAGCATCTTTTCCCCTGGCCTTGCAAGCTGCCGTCTTTGCTCGGGCACAAGACGAAGGTCTGCGAGATCGTGGCGCTCGTTAGCCAGGCAAGGCGGCACCATCCCCCCCCCCCCCACCCCGCCATATGTGAAGCCGCTTTTGCGAAAAGGCACCTCCAGTCTCGCGTAAAATGGACCCCAAAGGCCGCAACGTTGGGGTTGAGACGCGGACACCCCGGGCGCTGGTGGGGCCGAGACCTTCCCTGGCACCGCAGGACGCTCGCTCGCACGAGAGCCACGCGGCCCCCCAGAGGCACCGTCCGGTGCAGCCGAACAACCTCCACCAGAGGTCACCGCAGCGTTTGGCTACGGCGAGGCGCTTGTACATCTGCTGCCACGGTGGGGGGGAGGAGGCGGCCTCCAGGAGGGGAGAGGAGTGATCTCTCCATTTTGTGTCCGGTAGGTCGGCCCGGCCCTGAGAATGCGGCACCTTGACGCAGCCACGTGTAGAGCGCCTTTGTTTCGGGGGTGGGTGCTCTTCAGGGATACGTCCCCCTGCAGCCTCTGAGTTTCAGTAGCTTCACAGAGGCAAGAGAGAGAGAGTGGAGACAGAGGGAGAGACAGTGGGTGGGAGAGGGAGTGGGAGAGAGAGTGGGAGAGTGAGAGACAGAGGGAGAGAGTGGGAGAGTGGAGAGAGTGGAGAGAGTGAGAGAGTGAGAGACAGAGGGAGAGAGTGGAGAGAGTGGGAGAGAGTGGAGAGAGTGGAGAGAGTGGGAGAGTGAGAGACAGAGGGAGAGAGTGGAGAGAGTGAGAGAGAGTGGAGAGAGTGAGAGAGTGAGAGACAGAGGGAGAGAGTGGAGAGAGTGGGAGAGAGTGGAGAGAGTGGAGAGAGTGGGAGAGTGAGAGACAGAGGGAGAGAGTGGAGAGAGTGGAGAGAGTGGAGAGTGAGAGACAGAGGGAGAGAGTGGAGAGAGTGGGAGAGAGTGGGAGAGAGTGGAGAGAGTGAGAGAGTGAGAGACAGAGGGAGAGAGAGGGAGAGAGTGGAGAGAGTGGGAGAGAGTGGAGAGAGTGAGAGAGTGAGAGACAGAGGGAGAGAGTGGGAGAGTGGAGAGAGAGTGGGAGGGGGAGAGATAGAAAGAGTGGAAAGATGGGGAGAGTGGAGAGAGAGGAAGAGGGGAGACGGTGGGGAGAGAGTGGAAACAGAGCGGGAGAGGGGGGAGACAGGGGGAGAGAGTGGAGACAGAGCGGGAGAGGGGGGAGACAGGGGGGAGAGAGTGGAGACAGAGCGGGAGAGAGAGGGGGAGAGGGGGGAGAGTGGAGAGAGAGGGGAGAGTGGAGACAGAGCGGGAGAGAGAGTGGAGAGAGGGGGGGGAGAGTGGAGACAGGGGGGAGAGTGGAGACAGGGGGGGGGGGGAGAGAGGGGAGACAGAGCGGGAGGAGAGAGTGGAGAGAGGGGGGGGAGAGTGGAGACAGGGGGGGGGAGAGTGGAGACAGGGGGGGGGGGAGAGAGGGGAGACAGGGGGGAGAGTGGAGACAGGGGAGAGAGTGGAGACAGAGCGGGAGAGAGAGTGGAGAGAGGGGGGGGGAGAGTGGAGACAGGGGGGGGGGGGAGAGTGGAGACAGGGGAGAGAGTGGAGACAGAGCGGGAGAGAGAGTGGAGAGAGGGGGGGAGAGTGGAGACAGGGGGGGGGGGGAGAGTGGAGACAGGGGGGGGAGAGTGGAGACAGGGAAGAGAGTGGAGACAGAGCGGGAGAGAGAGTGGAGAGAGGGGGGGGAGAGTGGAGACAGGGGGGGGGGGAGAGTGGAGACAGGGGAGAGAGTGAGACAGAGCGGGAGAGAGAGTGGAGAGAGGGGGGGGAGAGTGGAGACAGGGGGGGGGGAGAGTGGAGACAGGGGAGAGAGTGGAGAGAGTGGGAGAGAGTGGGAGAGAGTGGAGAGAGTGAGAGAGTGAGAGACAGAGGGAGAGAGAGGGGAGAGAGTGGAGAGAGTGGGAGAGAGTGGAGAGAGTGAGAGAGTGAGAGACAGAGGGAGAGAGTGGGAGAGTGGAGAGAGAGTGGGAGGGGGAGAGATAGAAAGAGTGAAAAGATGGGGAGAGTGGAGAGAGAGGAAGAGGGGAGACGGTGGGGAGAGAGTGGAGACAGAGCGGGAGAGGGGGGAGACAGGGGGGAGAGAGTGGAGACAGAGCGGGAGAGGGGGGAGACAGGGGGGAGAGAGTGGAGACAGAGCGGGAGAGAGAGGGGGAGAGGGGGGAGAGTGGAGAGAGAGGGGAGAGTGGAGACAGAGCGGGAGAGAGAGTGGAGAGAGGGGGGGGAGAGTGGAGACAGGGGGGAGAGTGGAGACAGGGGGGGGGGGGAGAGAGGGGAGACAGAGCGGGAGAGAGAGTGGAGAGAGGGGGGGAGAGTGGAGACAGGGGGGGGGGAGAGTGGAGACAGGGGGGGGGGGGAGAGAGGGGAGACAGGGGGGAGAGTGGAGACAGGGGAGAGAGTGGAGACAGAGCGGGAGAGAGAGTGGAGAGAGGGGGGGGGAGAGTGGAGACAGGGGGGGGGGGGGGGAGAGTGGAGACAGGGGAGAGAGTGGAGACAGAGCGGGAGAGAGAGTGGAGAGAGGGGGGGGAGAGTGGAGACAGGGGGGGGGGGAGAGTGGAGACAGGGGGGGAGAGTGGAGACAGGGGAGAGAGTGGAGACAGAGCGGGAGAGAGAGTGGAGAGAGGGGGGGGAGAGTGGAGACAGGGGGGGGGGGAGAGTGGAGACAGGGGAGAGAGTGGAGACAGAGCGGGAGAGAGAGTGGAGAGAGGGGGGGAGAGTGGAGACAGAGCGGGAGAGAGAGTGGAGAGAGGGGGGGGAGAGTGGAGACAGGGGGGGGGGGGAGAGTGGAGACAGGGGAGAGAGTGGAGACAGAGCGGGAGAGAGAGTGGAGAGAGGGGGGGGAGAGTGGAGACAGGGGGGGGGGGAGAGTGGAGACAGGGGAGAGAGTGGAGACAGAGCGGGAGAGAGAGTGGAGAGAGGGGGGGAGAGTGGAGACAGGGGGGGGGGAGAGTGGAGACAGGGGGGGGGGAGAGTGGAGACAGGGGGGGGGGAGAGAGGGGAGACAGGGGGAGAGGGTGGGAGAGAAGCTATGAGCTTGGCAGTCAGTGGCGCTGACTGCCTGTGAGTGGGACCCAGGGGAGGTTTTGGTTTGAGATCACGTGGGAGACCCAGCCGAGGAGAGTTCAGTTTTAAGAGTGGGGTGGGGATGGTGGTGGGGGCTGGTGGGGGATTAGATAAATAATTAAATGCCACAGACTGCGGCAGAATGAGGAGGGAGGGAGGGGCACGTGATGGTGAACCGCCAATGGCGGGGTCAGAGGAACAGTGGAGACTCACACAGAGACCCATAGACTCACACAGAGACCCATAGACTCACACAGAGACCCATAGACTCACCACACAGAGACCCATAGACTCACACAGAGACCCATAGACTCACACAGAGACCCATAGACTCACACAGAGTCCCATAGACTCACACAGAGACCCATAGACTCACACAGAGACCCACAGACTCACACAGAGACCCACAGACTCACACAGAGACCCACAGACTCACACAGAGACCCACAGACTCACACAGAGACCCATAGACTCACACAGAGACCCATAGACTCACCACACAGAGACCCATAGACTCACCACACAGAGACCCATAGACTCACATAGAGACCCATAGACTCACCACACAGAGACCCATAGACTCACCACACAGAGACCCATAGACTCACCATACAGAGACCCATAGACTCACCACACAGAGACCCATAGACTCACACAGAGACCCATAGACTCACCACACAGAGACCCATAGACTCACACAGAGACCCATAGACTCACCACACAAAGACCCATAGACTCACACAGAGACCCATAGACTCACACAGAGACCCATAGACTCACCACCCAGAGACCCATAGGCTCGTCACACAGAGACCCATAGACTCACCACACAGAGACCCATAGACTCACCACACAGAGACCCATAGACTCCCACAGAGACCCATAGACTCACACAGAGACCCATAGACTCACACAGAGACCCATAGACTCCCACAGAGACCCATAGACTCACCACACAGAGACCCATAGACTCACACAGACACCCATAGACTCACACAGAGACCCATAGACTCACCACACAGAGACCCATAGTCTCATCACACAGAGACCCATAGACTCACACAGAGACCCATAGACTCACACAGAGACCCATAGACTCACACAGAGACCCATAGACTCACCACACAGAGACCCATAGACTCATCACACAGAGACCCATATACTCATCAAACAGAGACCCATAGACTCATCACACATAGACCCACAGACTCACCACGCAGAGACCCATAGACTCATCACACAGAGACCCATAGACTCACCACACAGAGACCCATAGACTCACACAGAGACCCATAGACTCACACAGAGATCCATAGACTCACCACACAGAGACCCATAGACTCACACAGAGACCCATAGACTCACCACACAGAGACCCATAGACTCACAACACAGAGACCCATATTCTCACATAGAGACCCATAGACTCACACAGAGACCCATAGACTCACACAAATACCCACAGACGTACCACACAGAGACCCATAGACTCACACAGAGACCCATAGACTCACACAGAGACCCATAGACTCACACAGAGACCCGCAGACTCACACAGAGACCCGCAGACTCACACAGAGACCCATAGACTCACACAGAGACCCATAGACTCACACAGAGACCCATAGACTCACACAGAGACCCATAGACTCACACAGAGACACATAGACTAACATAGAGACCCATAGACTCACACAGAGACCCATAGACTCACACAGAGACCCATAGACTCACACAGAGACCCATAGACTCACCACACAGAGACCCGTAGTCTCACACAGAGACCCATAGACTCACACACAGAGACCCATAGACTCATACAGAGACCCATAGACTCACCACACAGAGACCCATAGACTCAGCACACAGAGACCCATAGACTCGCCACACAAAGACCCATAGACTCACCACACAGAGACCCATAGACTCGTCACACAGAGACCCATAGACTCACACAGAGACCCATAGACTCACACAGAGACCCATAGACTCACACAGAGACCCATAGACTCACACAGAGACCCATAGACTCATCACACAGAGACCCATAGACTCACACAGAGACCCATAGACTCACATAGAGACCCATAGACTCACCACACAGAGACCCATAGACTCACCACACAGAGACCCATAGACTCACAAAGAGACCATAGACTCAGCACACAGAGACCCATAGACTCACACAGAGACCCATAGACTCACACAGAGACCCATAGACTCACACAGAGACCATCGACTCACCACACAGAGACCCATAGACTCACACAGAGACCCATAGACTCACACAGAGACCCATAGACTCACATAGAGACCCATAGACTCACCACACAGAGACCCATAGACTCACCACACAGAGACCCATAGACTCACAAAGAGACCCATAGACTCACAAAGAGACCCATAGACTCAGCACACAGAGACCCATAGACTCATCACACAGAGACCCATAGACTCATCACACAGAGACCCATAGAATCACACAGAGACCCATAGACTCACACAGAGACCCATAGACTCACACAGAGACCCATAGACTCACACAGAGACCATAGACTCACCACACAGAGACCAATAGACTCACACAGAGACCCATAGACTCACACAGAGACCCATAGACTCACACAGAGACCCACAGACTCACACAGAGACCCATAGACTCACACAGAGACCCATAGACTCACCACACAGAGACGGATAGACTCACCACGCAGAGACCCATAGACTCATACAGAGACCCATAGACTCACACAGAGACCCATAGACTCACCACACAGAGACCCATAGACTCACCACACAGATACCCATAGACTCACCACACAGAGACCCATAGACTCACACAGAGACCCATAGACTCAGCACACAAAGACCCATAGACTCACCACACAGAGACCCATAGACTCGTCAGACAGAGACCCATAGACTCGTCACACAGAGACCCATAGACTCACACAGAGACCCATAGACTCACACAGAGACCCATAGACTCACACAGAGACCCATAGACTCGTCACACAGAGACCCATAGACTCACACAGAGACCCATAGACTCACATAGAGACCCATAGACTCACCACACAGAGACCCATTGACTCACCACACAGAGACCCATAGACTCACAAAGAGACCCATAGACTCACAAAGAGACCCATAGACTCAGCACACAGAGACCCATAGACTCACACAGAGACCCATAGACTCACACAGAGACCCATAGACTCACACAGAGACCCATAGACTCACACAGAGACCATAGACTCACCACACAGAGACCCATAGACTCACACAGAGACCCATAGACTCACACAGAGACCCACAGACTCACACAGAGACCCATAGACTCACACAGAGACCCATAGACTCACACAGACACCCATAGACTCACACAAAGACCCATAGACTCACACAGATACCCATAGACTCAACACAGAGACCCATAGACTCACCACACAGAGACCCATAGACTCACACAGAGACCCATAGACTCACACAGAGACCCATAGACTCACACAGAGACCCATAGACTCACACAGAGACCCATAGACTCACCACACATAGACCCATAGACTCACCACACAGAGACCCATACTCATCACACAGAGACCCATAGACTCACCACACAGAGACCCATAGACTCACACAGAGACCCATAGACTCACACAGAGACCCATAGACTCACACAGAGACCCATAGACTCACACAGAGACTCGTAGACTTACACAGAGACCCATAGACTCACCACACAGAGACCCATAGACTCACCACACAGAGACCCATAGACTCACCACACAGAGACCCATAGACTCACCACACAGAGAGCCATTGACTCGTCACACAGAGACCCGTAGACTCACCACACAGAGACCCGTAGACTCACCACACAGAGACCCATAGACTCACCACACAGAGACCCACAGACTCACCACAGAGACCCACAGACTCATCACACAGAGACCCATAGACTCAACACAGAGACCCACAGACTCACCACAAAGAGACCCATCGACTCACACAGAGACCCTTAGACTCACACAGAGACCCATAGACTCACACAGAGACCCATAGACTCACACAGAGACCCATAGACTCACACAGAGACCCATAGACTCACACAGAGACCCATAGACTCACCACACAGAGACCCGTAGTCTCACACAGAGACCCATAGACTCACACACAGAGACCCATAGACTCACACAGAGACCCATAGACTCACCACACAGAGACCCATAGACTCACCACGCAGAGACCCATAGACTCATACAGAGACCCATAGACTCACACAGAGACCCATAGACTCACCACACAGAGACCCATAGACTCACCACACAGATACCCATAGACTCACCACACAGAGCCCCATAGACTCACACAGAGACCCATAGACTCAGCACACAGAGACCCATAGACTCAGCACACAAAGACCCATAGACTCACCACACAGAGACCCATAGACTCACACAGAGACCCATAGACTCACACAGAGACCCATAGACTCACACAGAGACCCATAGACTCGTCACACAGAGACCCATAGACTCACACAGAGACCCATAGACTCACATAGAGACCCATAGACTCACCACACAGAAACCCATAGACTCACCACACAGAGACCCATAGACCAACAAAGAGACCCATAGACTCACAAAGAGACCCATAGACTCAGCACACAGAGACCCATAGACTCACACAGAGACCCATAGACGCACACAGAGACCCATAGACTCACACAGAGACCCATAGACTTACACAGAGACCCATAGACTCACACAGAGACCCATAGACTCATCACACAGAGACCCATAGACTCATCACACAGAGACCCATAGACTCACACAGAGACCCATAGACTCACACAGAGACCCATAGACTCACACAGAGACCCATAGACTCACACAGAGACCATAGACTCACCACACAGAGACCCATAGACTCTCACAGAGACCCATAGACTCACACAGAGACCCATAGACTTACACAGAGACCCATAGACTCACACAGAGACTCATAGACTCACATAGAGACCCATAGACTCACCACACAGAAACCCATAGACTCACCACACAGAGACCCATAGACCAACAAAGAGACCCATAGACTCACAAAGAGACCCATAGACTCAGCACACAGAGACCCATAGACTCACACAGAGACCCATAGACGCACACAGAGACCCATAGACTCACACACAGACCCATAGACTTACACAGAGACCCATAGACTCACACAGAGACCCATAGACTCATCACACAGAGACCCATAGACTCACACAGAGACCCATAGACTCACACAGAGACCCATAGACTCACACAGAGACCCATAGACTCATACAGAGACCATAGACTCACCACACAGAGACCCATAGACTCACACAGAGACCCATAGACTCACACAGAGACCCACAGACTCACACAGAGACCCATAGACTCACAAAGAGACCCATAGACTCACACAGAGACCCATAAACTCACACAAAGACCCATAGACTCACACAGAGACCCATAGACTCACACAGAGACCCATAGACTCACACAGAGACCCATAGACTCACATAGAGACCCATAGACTCACCACACAGAGACCCATAGACTCACACAGAGACCCATAGACTCACACAGAGACCCATAGACTCACATAGAGATCCATAGACTCACCACACAGAAACCCATAGACTTACCACACAGAGACCCATAGACCAACAAAGAGACCCATAGACTCACAAAGAGACCCATAGACTCAGCACACAGAGACCCATAGACTCACACAGAGACCCATAGACGCACACAGAAACCCATAGACTCACACAGAGACCCATAGACTTACACAGAGACCCATAGACTCACTCAGAGACCCATAGACTCATCACACAGAGACCCATAGACTCATCACACAGAGACCATAGACTCACACAGAGACCCATAGACTCACACAGAGACCCATAGACTCACACAGAGACCCACAGACTCACACAGAGACCCATAGACTCACACAGAGACCCATAGACTCACACAGAGACCCATAGACTCACACAAAGACCCATAGACTCACACAGAGACCCATAGACTCACCACACAGATACCCATAGACTCACCACACAGAGACCCATAGACTAACCACACAGAGACCCATAGACTCACACAGAGACCCATAGACTCACACAGAGACCCATAGACTCACACAGAGACCCATAGACTCACCACACATAGACCCATAGACTCACCACACAGAGACCCATACTCATCACACAGAGACCCATAGACTCACCACACAGAGACCCATAGACTCACCACACAGAGACCCATAGACTCACACAGAGACCCATAGACTCACACAGAGACCCATTGACTCACCACACAGAGACCCATAGACTCACACAGAGACCCATAGACTCACACAGAGACTCGTAGACTTACACAGAGACCCATAGACTCACCACACAGAGACCCATAGACTCACACAGAGACCCATAGACTCACACAGAGACCCATAGACTCACACAGAGACCCATAGACTCACACAGAGACCCATAGACTCACACAGAGACCCATAGACTCACCACACAGAGACCCGTAGTCTCACACAGAGACCCATAGACTCACACACAGAGACCCATAGACTCACACAGAGACCCATAGACTCACCACACAGAGACCCATAGACTCACCACGCAGAGACCCATAGACTCATACAGAGACCCATAGACTCACACAGAGACCCATAGACTCACCACACAGAGACCCATAGACTCACCACACAGATACCCATAGACTCACCACACAGAGCCCCATAGACTCACACAGAGACCCATAGACTCAGCACACAGAGACCCATAGACTCAGCACACAAAGACCCATAGACTCACCACACAGAGACCCATAGACTCACACAGAGACCCATAGACTCACACAGAGACCCATAGACTCACACAGAGACCCATAGACTCGTCACACAGAGACCCATAGACTCACACAGAGACCCATAGACTCACATAGAGACCCATAGACTCACCACACAGAAACCCATAGACTCACCACACAGAGACCCATAGACCAACAAAGAGACCCATAGACTCACAAAGAGACCCATAGACTCAGCACACAGAGACCCATAGACTCACACAGAGACCCATAGACGCACACAGAGACCCATAGACTCACACAGAGACCCATAGACTTACACAGAGACCCATAGACTCACACAGAGACCCATAGACTCATCACACAGAGACCCATAGACTCATCACACAGAGACCCATAGACTCACACAGAGACCCATAGACTCACACAGAGACCCATAGACTCACACAGAGACCCATAGACTCACACAGAGACCATAGACTCACCACACAGAGACCCATAGACTCTCACAGAGACCCATAGACTCACACAGAGACCCATAGACTTACACAGAGACCCATAGACTCACACAGAGACTCATAGACTCACATAGAGACCCATAGACTCACCACACAGAAACCCATAGACTCACCACACAGAGACCCATAGACCAACAAAGAGACCCATAGACTCACAAAGAGACCCATAGACTCAGCACACAGAGACCCATAGACTCACACAGAGACCCATAGACGCACACAGAGACCCATAGACTCACACACAGACCCATAGACTTACACAGAGACCCATAGACTCACACAGAGACCCATAGACTCATCACACAGAGACCCATAGACTCACACAGAGACCCATAGACTCACACAGAGACCCATAGACTCACACAGAGACCCATAGACTCATACAGAGACCATAGACTCACCACACAGAGACCCATAGACTCACACAGAGACCCATAGACTCACACAGAGACCCACAGACTCACACAGAGACCCATAGACTCACAAAGAGACCCATAGACTCATACAGAGACCCATAAACTCACACAAAGACCCATAGACTCACACAGAGACCCATAGACTCACACAGAGACCCATAGACTCACACAGAGACCCATAGACTCACATAGAGACCCATAGACTCACCACACAGAGACCCATAGACTCACACAGAGACCCATAGACTCACACAGAGACCCATAGACTCACATAGAGATCCATAGACTCACCACACAGAAACCCATAGACTTACCACACAGAGACCCATAGACCAACAAAGAGACCCATAGACTCACAAAGAGACCCATAGACTCAGCACACAGAGACCCATAGACTCACACAGAGACCCATAGACGCACACAGAAACCCATAGACTCACACAGAGACCCATAGACTTACACAGAGACCCATAGACTCACTCAGAGACCCATAGACTCATCACACAGAGACCCATAGACTCATCACACAGAGACCCATAGACTCACACAGAGACCCATAGACTCACACAGAGACCCATAGACTCACACAGAGACCATAGACTCACCACACAGAGACCCATAGACTCACACAGAGACCCATAGACTCACACAGAGACCCACAGACTCACACAGAGACCCATAGACTCACACAGAGACCCATAGACTCACACAGAGACCCATAGACTCACACAAAGACCCATAGACTCACACAGAGACCCATAGACTCACCACACAGATACCCATAGACTCACCACACAGAGACCCATAGACTAACCACACAGAGACCCATAGACTCACACAGAGACCCATAGACTCACACAGAGACCCATAGACTCACACAGAGACCCATAGACTCACCACACATAGACCCATAGACTCACCACACAGAGACCCATACTCATCACACAGAGACCCATAGACTCACCACACAGAGACCCATAGACTCACCACACAGAGACCCATAGACTCACACAGAGACCCATAGACTCACACAGAGACCCATTGACTCACCACACAGAGACCCATAGACTCACACAGAGACCCATAGACTCACACAGAGACTCGTAGACTTACACAGAGACCCATAGACTCACCACACAGAGACCCATAGACTCACCACACAGAGAGCCATTGGCTCGTCACACAGAGACCCGTAGACTCACCACACAGAGACCCGTAGACTCACCACACAGAGACCCATAGACTCACCACACAGAGACCCACAGACTCACCACAGAGACGCGCAGACTCATCACACAGATACCCATTGACTCACACAGAGACCCATAGACTCACCACACAGAGACCCACAGACTCACCACCGAGACCCGCAGACTCATCACACAGTAGAGACCCATAGACTCACACAGAGACCCACAGACTCACCACCACACAGAGACACACAGACTCACCACCACACAGACTCACCACCACACAGAGACACACAAACTCACCACCACACAGAGACCCATATACTCACCACAGAGAGACCCATAGACTCACACAGAGACCCATAGACTCACCACAGAGACCCACAGACTCACTACAGAGACCCACAGACTCATCACACAGAGACCCACAGACTCACCACAGAGAGACCCATAGACTCACCACACACCACCCAGAGACTCACCACAGAGACCCACAGACTCATTACACAGAGACCCATAGACTCATCACACAGAGACCCACAGACTCACCACACAGAGACCCACAGACTCATTACACAGAGACCCATAGACTCACCACACAGAGACCCACAGACTCACCACACAGAGACCCATAGACTCAACACAGAGACCCACAGACTCACCACACAGAGACCCACAGACTCACCACAGAGAGACCCATAGACTCACCACACAGAGACCCATAGACTCACCACGCAGAGACCCATAGACTCACCACACAGAGACCCATAGACTCACCACACAGAGACCCATAGACTCAACACAGAGACCCACAGACTCACCACACAGACCCACAGACTCACCACAGAGAGACCCATAGACTCACCACACACCACCCAGAGACTCACCACAGAGACCCACAGACTCATTACACATAGACCCATAGACTCAACACAGAGACCCACAGACTCACCACACAGAGACCCACAGACTCACCACAGAGAGACCCATAGACTCACCACACACAACCCAGAGACTCACCACAGAGACCCACAGACTCATTACACAGAGACCCATAGACTCATCACACAGAGACCCACAGACTCACCACATAGAGACCCACAGACTCATTACACAGAGACCCATAGACTCACCACACAGAGACCCACAGACTCACCACACAGAGACCCATAGACTCACACAGAGACCCACAGACTCATCACACAGAGAGACCCATAGACTCATTACACAGAGACCCATAGACTCACAGAGACCCATAGACTCACCACAGAGACCCACAGACTCACCACACAGAAACCCGCAGACTTATCACACAGAGAGACCCATAGACTCACACAGAGACCCATAGACTCACCACAGAGACCCACAGACTCACCACACAGAGACCCATAGACTCACACAGAGACCCATAGACTCACACAGAGACCCATAGACTCACCACACAGAGACCCATAGACTCACACAGAGACCCATAGACTCACCACACAGAGACCCATAGACTCACCACGCAGAGACCCATAGACTCACCACACAGAGACCCATAGACTCACCACACAGAGACCCATAGACTCACCACACAGAGACCCATAGACTCACACAGAGACCCATAGACTCACCACACAAAGACCCATAGACTCACACAGAGACCCATAGACTCTCCACACAGAGACCCATAGACTCACCACACAGACACCCACAGACTCACCACAGAGACCCGCAGACTCATCACACAGAGAGACCCATAGACTCATCACACAGAGACCCATTGACTCACACAGAGACCAATAGACTCACCACACAGAGACCCACAGACTCACCACACAGAAACCCACAGACTCATCACACAGAGACCCACAGACTCACCACAAAGAGACCCACAGACTCATTACACAGAGAACCATAGACTCCCCACACAGAGACCCACAGACTCACCACACAGAGACCCACAGACTCCCCACACAGAGACCCACAGACTCACCACACAGAGACCCACAGACTCACCACACATCTGCCTGCCGGATTGCTCCGAATTGACCAGCTCTTATTGTCCAAACTTTGGGGATGACCTCCTTCCCTCCCTCCCTGCCGTGCGTTTCGCCGCTCGCTGCGCGAAGGCGCAAGAACCATTTGGTGGGAATTGAACCGTGGGGAGGGAGGGAGCGTGGGGGTGGAGCGGTGGCGCCGCGGTTAGCGCGCTGCTCAGCGAAGCCCGCGACCCCTGAGTGTTGGCGGCGAACTATTTAAACTCGTCTTCTTGGTTCTTTCGGTAAAGTCACGTAGAAGGGAAATAATAAAATAATACAAATTAAACATAATAAAATACAATTCTCACGACGTTTCGGCCACAATGCAAGCAGCCGTCCTCAGGTGAAGAACAGGTCTGTCGGAAAGAGACTCTTCAGACGCTGACTTTCCGACAGACGCTGTTCTTCACCTGAGGAAGGCTGCTTGCGTTGTGGCCGAAACGTTGTGAGAATTGTATTTTATTATGTTTTATTTTTTTTATTATTTTATTGTTTTCCTTCTACGTGACTTTACCGAAAGAACCAAGAAGATGAATCCCTGCAGTCACGAAAGCTCTAAATCGATATTTAAACTCGGTCAGCAGATGCTGGGAACATTTCACCACCACCCTCTCCCCGTCTCTCCGTTTGTGGGCTCCGAGTTGAGTTTCACGATCATCCAAGTTCAAAGTTCATGTATTAGGCTCTTGAATCGGGTGCAACCGCAACAAACACAAAAACATGAACAAAAAACATCTGAAAGTGACTATGTGACTGAGTGCAAACAGAAAATCCAAGAAAAGACAGTAAAATATTGCATAAAAAAATCACCGTGTACACCAACGCTGTGTGCAAAAATCCCAGTGGGATGCAAGTCAAACAACAACAACAACAACCACAAGACAACTTAGATAAAGGCCACCAGTCTAACTCCGTACTACAATAAACAAACATGGCCAAACCAAAAAACGTATCGAAAATCACCAAAATAAAGCCATAAAAGCAATGAAACAGTGCAGGTCATATAGGAACTGTGACCGAATTTTCACAATAAACGACATTAACAACACGTACCACCAAACTCTGCAGCCATAGCTGGCTGCATGAGTCACTCCACAACAGTAGGAACATCAGTCGGAGTGTCAACATTTTTCAATGCACCTTTAAGATCAGCGCACTAAATCAAAACACAGATCATACTTTGCATACTTTGCATCACGTCCAATAACACTGGTCAACAAAAAAATAACATTTTTTCTGGCCTGGACTTTTGCAGCTGTTTTAGACTCATTTCAGGGTGTTCATTTCAAAACTGATCTCAGATTTGCTCTAACACATCTCATTTTTATGCTATCGGCATACCCCATTTTCATTGATTTTATCCGAAATTAACTCTGTCACTTACACTGGTCAACAAAAAAACACATTTCTTTTCTGGCCTGAACTTTTGCAGCTGTTCTAGACTAATTTCAGGGTGCCGATTCCAAATCTGATCTCATATTTGCTTCATCACATCTCATTTGTATGCTATCGGCATACCCCATTTTCATTGATTTTATCCGAAATTAACCCTGTCACTTATGATTGCAAGTTGTTGCGAGTCAGTGACTGCTTCAGTGTTAAAATATGGTGCTGTATTTTTAGGATAGTGTGTTTATAATATAATTTTATGCAGATATCCACATTTATTTAATATTTTTCTTCTGCAGTTTTTATTGAAAATGCAATATTTGAAATCTCAAAAACCTGATGTGATTGACAAAAACTGATGCCAGATTTGGAATCGGCACCCCAAAATCACCTTAAAACAGTTGTAATACCTTATACCAGAAAAGTGTGTTGACCAGTGTTATTCGATCTGCAGAGTAATCGCGGTTGACTGAAACTCCGCCTTGAGACGTTTTTTTGTTCAAGTTCAAGTTCATGTATTAGGTGTATAGCCCTGTGAGCCATTCGGCTCTTGAATCGGGTGCAACTGCAACAAACAAAAAACAGAAACATGAACAAAAAAACATCTTAAAGTGACTATGTGACTGAGTGCAAACAGAAAATCCAAGAAAAGACAGCAAAATATTGCAGAAAAAAATCACCGTGCACCAACGCTGTGTGCAAAAATCCCAGTGGGATGCAAGTCAAACAACAACAACAACCACAACCACAAGACAACTTAGATTAAGGCCATCAGTCCAACTCTGTACTACAACAACACAAACATGGCCAAACCACTGGGGAGACAAAGGCGGCCGGGCGTGGTGCTGGCCACCCACCCCCTCGTGTGGCACAGTGCCGGCCTTTGTAGGTGCTGTTACTCGCTAACAGCACTTGCCCCTACGGTCTGTTAAGGCTATACGGGGAATCTTTGTCTTTTTTTGTGTGGGGAGCGGTGGCGCAGCGCTTAGCGCCACGCCGCGCTACGAACCCGGCCACACCCGGGTTCGATTCCCGCTCACGGCCAACACCACCGGTGACGATTATCTGAACCGGTCCTGGGCCTCCCCTAGGTCGACTCAGCCTCAAATGAGTTACCTGGTGCTGTGTGTAAACATCGCCACTGGGGAGACAAAGGCGGTCGGGCGTGGTGCTGGCCACCCACCCCCTCGTGTGCCGTGGCGGCCTTCATAGGTGCTCGCTAACAGCACTTGCCCCTACAGTCTGTGAAGGCTACACGGGGGATCTTTGTCTTTCGAGGTATTTGTATCGTACTCTCAGTTGTTTCGGGATAAAGTCACCGTGTAGGTAAAAAATGAAATTAGAATTAATAAAAATAAAACGATAAAAATCACGACGTTTCGGAGGCAACACAAGTCTCCGTCATCAGGTGGGACCGTCACAGCCATATTTGCAGTATCAACTTAACTTGTATTTAAGAACTTGCATCTTGGAATCCCTGCCTCACTTGATGCAGCTAATCTGGCTGTGACGGTCCCACCTGATGACGGAGACTTGTGTTGCCTCCGAAACGTCGTGATTTTTATTATTTTATTTTTTTATTAATTCTAATTTTTTGCCCACGTGACTTTACCGAAAAAACGAAGGGTATCAATCCTTGCAGTCACAAAAGCTTCAAGTCTAGAATTAGGTATTTGTATCCGTGCGTTGAATCACGTGGCCGTGTGCCTCGTGCTCGGCTTTGGAATTGCGCGAGTTGTCTACTCGCAGCTCTGCGCCTTGATGAGTGTAAATGGTCATCGTCATTAAGCCGCGGACGATTCATCCGCTCCGTGTCACATTGCCCCGTCATCGTGGAAAAACATGTTTCAATTGCGCGCTGAAGACTCAAATGCGAAGATCGTATTTAGCGTTTTTGCGCCGATCGAACGCTGCCTTCGATGCGGGATGATCGCGTTTGGTGCGGATTGACGATCATCGTTTTTTGTTCTCTAACCCGGGGGGGGGGGGGGGGGGGGGGGGGGAGGAGGAGGGGGGCATCAAGCGAAAACACTCTTCGGTTTTTTCGGTAAAGTCACGTAGGTGAAAATAAAGAAAAAGTTAAGAATAAAAATAAAAGTCAAAAAATGTAATAACTAAATTTCGATTTAAAGCTTTCGTGACTGCAGGGATTCATCTTCTTGGTTCTTTCGGTAAAGTCACGTAGAAGGGAAATAATAAAATAATAAAAATAAAACATTATAAAATAATATAATATAATAAAATTATGTTATATTGGTTTTTTCGGTAAAGTCACGTAGAAGGGAAGTAATAAAATAATAAAAATAAAACATAATAAAATAATATAATATAATAAAATTATATTATATTAATCAAAATAAAACATAACAAAATAATGTAATATAATTTTATTATATTATATTATTTTGTTGTTTTATTTTTATTATTTTATTACTTCCCTTCTACGTGACTTTACCGAAAAAGCCAAGAAAATGTAATAACTAAATTTGCTTATTTTTTTTTACATTTTTAATTTTCTACCGAAGTTACTTTACCGAAAGAACCAAAGAGTTTGGATCTTTGCAGTCACGAAAACTTCAACTCGAGATTGTCCGTGTGGTTGAGCGTTCACATATCTTTTTCAATCCTTTATATTAAGTTCGCTTGCTTGCTTGCTTGCGACCGTGCAAATCTTTCGGTCGTTTTTTAACCCACTTCCCGTGATCCAATCGAGCTGACATTTTCCACACAGACTCGTTGTGTGTGACAATTAATTTTCGTGAAATTTTTTTTCCAAAATTTTACACTGTTTAGGGAAAACAAATTAAATATTTAATTACCAATTGCTTAATGGTGGCAGACAATCATCTGACCCATAGGTGGCAGCCATCTCAAGCCAGAGGACGAGAGGACTCTGGCCGCCACGCATATAAAGGATTTATGGTGAAAAACTTTGTTTTTACGGGTTAATTTTTTATTTAACCATGTAGGTCGTAATTTAGCCACCTATATAAACAAAGACCTTCATGTGTGACGTCTCTGAAGCCCCTAAGGTGCTTCCCGGCTGAAATGTGTTCCATGGGTAGCGTTGAGGACACAGCCAGCAAACATCTGAAAATGCGAGGTTTGTCATTTGAAGGCCCCCAAATTTCGATTTTAATTGCCCAATAAACAGGTTTACGCGCCGTGTCATTCAGATGGCGTTCAAGATATTCGGAGTTTCCGCTTGACGGAGCGTTAAAAGATTGGCTTCAATCTTTTATTGTTCCCGAGATGTTTCGGAATCAAGCGGATTTGAACGAAAAAAAACGCTCCGCATTTGATGACGTTCACAATCTGCATTGTTCAAAGTCGGTAAAAGATAGGAGAGTTTCTCCTTGTGGACTGTTAAGTTCATTCATTGTTGTTCTCTCGAATACAAAGGAAATTGAACGGAGTCTTTTAAGTTGAGCGGTTTCCCGATGATGGGTTGTGATGGGTTGTACAAATTTAAATATAAGAGAGAGATCGAACCCACGACCTCCTGCGTACCAGGCGAGGTAGTCAACATCTCCCAGCCAACGTGCTGATGATGAGAGAGAGATCGAACCCACGACCTCCTGCGTACCAGGCGAGGTAGTCAACATCTCCCAACCACCGTGATGATGATGAGAGAGAGATCGAACCCACGACCTCCCGTGTACCAGGCGAGGTAGTCAACATCTCCCAGCCACCGTGATGATGAGAGAGAGATCGAACCCACGACCTCCTGTATACCAGGCGAGGTAGTCAACATCTCCCAGCCACCGTGATGATGAGAGAGAGATCGAACCCACGACCTCCTGTATACCAGGCGAGGTAGTCAACATCTCCCAGCCACCGTGATGATGAGAGAGAGATCGAACCCACGACCTCCTGTGTACCAGGCGAGGTAGTCAACATCTCCCAGCCACCGTGATGATGAGAGAGAGATCGAACCCACGACCTCCTGTATACCAGGCGAGGTAGTCAACATCTCCCAGCCACCGTGATGATGATGAGTGAGAGATCGAACCCACGACCTCCCGTGTACCAGGCAAGGTAGTTGACATCTCCTGGCCACCGTGGCGTCACTTGAACTCGACCCGGTGGCCCACCCCTAGGTCAACTCGGCCTCAACTGAGTAGACCTGCTGTGGTGCGTCTAAAGCAGCAGCACGGAGTGGAGTCAAGGGGCGGTCGGGCGCCACTAAGTGGCGGTGACGTCACCACGGCGCCCTGTGCCAGGCTAGGTGCACGTTGAGGCCACCACGTGGAGTGTCGAACGCCCGCCGGCAGGAGGTCACGTGGCAGACCCAGCAGGTGCCACGGGTCGACTGACTAAGATGACTGGCTGATGCACCACCTGTGCCCCCCCCCCCCGCGAACCGCACTTGCCCCTGCAGCCTTTAGAAGGCTATACGGACTGGGGGGGCAGGTAGCTTTATCTTTTGTGTCCGGAGCAAACGACGCACAGCGGACACGAGTCCTCAACGCCGTATTTCGTCTCTCCAAACGACAAGTCGGTGGCGTCTTGATTTGACACATCCCATCAGTAACCTGCCTTGCGGGAGTGATGTCTTTGTCTTGTTTTAACTGGACACCACTGGTGTCACTCACTCACCCGCTTACTAACTCGCTCACCCACCCACACACTCACCCACACACTCACTCACTCGCACACACACTCACTCGCACACTCACTCGCACACACACCCACTCATTCACCCATACACTCACCCACACACTCAGTCACTCACCACACACTCACTCACCCACACACACTCACTCACCCACACCCACTCACCACTCACTCACCCACTCACCCACACACTCACTCCACACTCACTCCACACACTCACCACCACACACTCACTCCCACTCCCACCACTCACCACTCACTCACCACTCACTCACTCACCACCACTCACTCACTCACCCACTCACCCACCCACCACTCACTCACACTCCCACACCACTCACCACCCACTCACCCACTCACCCACCCACCCACACACCCCACCACCCACCCACCCCACTCACCCACCACCCACCCACCCACTCACCCACCACTCCACTCACCCACCCACCCACCCACCCACCACCCACTCACCACCCACCACCACCCACCCACCCACCCACCCACCCACTCACCACCCACCACCACCCACTCACCCACCCACCCACCCACCCACCCACCCACCACCCACTCACCCACCCACACCCTCACCCACCACCCACCCACCCACCCACTCACCCACCACCCACTCACACCACCCACCCACCACCCACTCACCACCACCCCCACCCACCCCACCCACCCACACCACCCACCCACCCACCACCCACCCACCCACCACCTCACCCACCCACTCACCCACCACCACCCACCACCACCCACCACCCACCCACCCACCCACCACCCACCCACCACCCCACCCCACCCACCCACCACCCACCACCCACCCACCACCCACCCACCCACCCACCCACCCACCCACCCACTCACCCACCCACCCACTCCACCCCCACCCCACTCACCCACCACCCACCCACCACCACCCACCCACCACCCACCCACCCCACCCACCCACCCACCCACCCACCCACCCACCACCCACCCCACCCACCCACCCACCCACCCACCACCCCACCACCCACCCACCCACCCCACCCACCACCACCCCCACCCACCCCCACCACCCACCCACCCACCACCACCCACCCACCCACCACACCCCCCCACCCACCCACCCACCCACCACCCACCCCCACCACCACCACCCACCCACCCACCCACCCACCCCACCACCCACCACCACCCACCCCCCCCACCCACCCCACCCACCCACCACCCACCCACCACCCACCCACCCACCCACCACCCCCCACCCACCCACCCCACCCACCACCCACCACCCACCCACCCACCCACCACCCCACCACCCCCACCCACACCCCCACCACCACCCACCCACCCACCCACCCACCCACCCACCACCCACCCACCCACCCACCCCACCACACACCCACCCACCACCCACCCACCCACTCACCCACCACACCCACCCACCCACCCACACACCACCCACCACCCACCACCACCCACCCACCCCCCACACCCACCACCACACCACCCACCCACTCACCCACCACACCCACCCACCCACCACCCACCCACCCACCCACTCACCCACCCACCACCCACCCACCACCCACCCCACCACCCACCACCACCCACCCACACCACCCACCTCACCACACCCACCCACCACCACCCCACCCACTCACTACCCACTCACCCACCACACCACCCACCACCCACTCACCACCCACCCACCCACACCCCCACTCACTAACCCACCCACCCACTCACCCACCCACACCCACTCACCACCACCCACCCCCCACTCACCCACTCACTAACCCACCCACCCACTCACCCACCCACCTACTCACTCACTCACCCACTCACCCACTCACTCACCCACCCACTCACCCACTCACTAACCCACCCACCCACTCACCCACTCACTCACCCACCCACCCACTCACCCACTCACTACCCACCCACCCACTCACCCACCCACCTACTCACTCACTCACCCACCCACCCTCACCCACTCACCCACCCACTCACCCACTCACTCACCCACCCACCCACTCACCCACTCACTAACCCACCCACCCACTCACCCACCCACTCACTTACCCACTCACCCACTCACCCACCCACTCACCCACTCACTCACCCACCCACCCACCCACTCACCCACTCACTAACCCACCCACCCACTCACCCACCCACTCACCCACTCACTCACCCACCCACCCACTCACCCACTCACTAACCCACCCACCCACTCACCCACCCACCTACTCACTCACTCACCCACTCACCCACTCACTCACCCACCCACTCACCCACTCACTAACCCACCCACCCACTCACCCACTCACTCACCCACCCACCCACTCACCCACTCACTCACCCACCCACCCACTCACCCACCCACCTACTCACTCACTCACCCACTCACCCACTCACCACACTGCAGCTCACCACACCTCTCTCACCCTGTACTCTCACCCCAGGCTCCACTCACCACGTGACTTGTGCCCCCCCCCCCATCGATGGCCGCTGTGAGAGTGAGTCCTCTTTGTTGCTGGTCTCTTGGCGCTGTGCGCCTGTTGCCCCCCCCCCCCCCTGTTCTCAGCAAGTGACTTGCGGTTGATGATGATGATGCTGATGATTCTGATCTGTGGAATGTGAGACACGCGTGTCTCCACGCGTGTCCCCTCGTGTCTCTGTGTGTCTCTGTGTGTCTCTGTGTCTCTGTGTGTCTCTGTGTATCTGTGTGTCTCTGTGTGTCTCTGTGTGTCCCTGTGTGTCTCTGTGTGTCTCTGTGTGTCTCTGTGTCTCTGTGTGTCTCTGTGTGTCTCTCTGTGTCTCTGTGTGTCTCTGTGTATCTGTGTGTCTCTGTGTGTCTCTGTGTGTCTCTGTGTCTCTGTGTGTCTCTGTGTGTGTCTCTGTGTGTCTCTGTGTGTGTCTGTGTGTCCCTGTGTGTCTCTGTGTGTCTCTGTGTGTGTCTGTGTGTCCCTGTGTGTCTCTGTGTGTGTCTCTGTGTGTGTCCCTGTGTGTCTCTGTGTGTCTCTGTGTGTCTCTGTGTCTCTGTGTGTCTCTGTGTGTGTCTGTGTGTCCCTGTGTGTCTCTGTGTGTCTCTGTGTGTCCCTGTGTGTCTCTGTGTGTCTCTGTGTCTCTGTGTGTCTCTGTGTGTGTCTCTGTGTGTGTCTGTGTGTCCCTGTGTGTCTCTGTGTGTCTCTGTGTGTCCCTGTGTGTCTCTGTGTGTCTCTGTGTGTCCCTGTGTGTCTCTGTGTGTCTCTGTGTGTCTCTGTGTTTGTCTCTGTGTGTCTCTGTGTGTGTCTGTGTGTCCCTGTGTGTCTCTGTGTGTCTCTGTGTGTGTCTCTGTGTGTCTCTGTGTGTGTCTGTGTGTGTCTGTGTGTCTCTGTGTGTCTCTGTGTGTGTCTGTGTGTCTCTGTGTGTGTCTCTGTGTGTCCCTGTGTGTCTCTGTGTGTCTCTGTGTGTGTCTCTGTGTGTCTCTGTGTGTGTCTGTGTGTGTCTGTGTGTCTCTGTGTGTGTCTCTGTGTGTCTCTGTGTGTGTCTGTGTGTCCCTGTGTGTCTCTGTGTGTCTCTGTGTGTGTCTGTGTGTCTCTGTGTGTCTCTGTGTGTCTCTGTGTCTCTGTGTGTCTCTGTGTGTGTCTCTGTGTGTCTCTGTGTGTGTCTGTGTGTCCCTGTGTGTCTCTGTGTGTCTCTGTGTGTCTCTGTGTGTCTCTGTGTCTCTGTGTGTCTCTGTGTGTGTCTCTGTGTGTCTCTGTGTGTCTCTGCGTGTCTCTGCGTGTCTCTGTGTGTGTCTGTGTGTCTCTGTGTGTGTCCCTGTGTGTCTCTGTGTGTCCCTGTGTGTCTCTGTGTGTCTCTGTGTGTGTCTGTGTCTCTGTGTGTCTCTGTGTGTGTCTGTGTGTCCCTGTGTGTCTCTGTGTGTCTCTGTGTGTCTCTGTGTGTGTCTGTGTGTCCCTGTGTGTCTCTGTGTGTCCCTGTGTGTCTCTGTGTGTCTCTGTGTGTGTTTGTGTGTCCCTGTGTGTCTCTGTGTGTGTCTGTGTGTCCCTGTGTGTCTCTGTGTGTCTCTGTGTGTCCCTGTGTGTCTCTGTGTGTCTCTGTGTGTGTCTGTGTGTCCCTGTGTGTCTCTGTGTGTCTCTGTGTGTCTCTGTGTATCTGTGTGTCTCTGTGTGTCTCTGTGTGTCTCTGTGTCTCTGTGTGTCTCTGTGTGTCTCTGTGTGTCTCTGTGTGTGTCTGTGTGTCCCTGTGTGTCTCTGTGTGTCTCTGTGTGTCTGTGTGTCCCTGTGTGTCTCTGTGTGTGTCTGTGTGTGTCTGTGTCTCTGTGTGTCTCTGTGTGTCTCTGTGTGTCTCTGCGTGTCTCTGCGTGTCTCTGCGTGTCTCTGTGTCTCTGTGTGTCTCTGTGTGTGTCTCTGTGTGTCTCTGTGTGTCTCTGTGTCTCTGTGTGTGTCTCTGTGTGTGTCTGTGTGTCCCTGTGTGTCTCTGTGTGTGTCTGTGTGTCTCTGTGTGTCTCACCCTGCTGCTGATCTGCGTGTCTCCCTCCCAGTGGAAGACGCGGACTGTGGAGACGTCGATTCCAGCTGGCACGAGCAGCCTCGTGGTGCCCCACTCACCACGTGACACTCACCACGTGACACTCACACTCACCAACTCACGCTCACCGCTCACACTCACCACTCACCACGTCACTCACCACCCACACTCACCACTCACCAACTCACCAC
>NC_136344.1:3525892-3577806 GCF_964198595.1 Lampetra fluviatilis | reverse complement strand
TCTCTGTGTGAGTCTCTGTGTGAGTCTCTGTGTGAGTCTCTAAGTGAGTCTCTGTGAGTCTCTGTGTGTATCTCTGTGTGAGTCTCTGAGTGAGTCTCTGAGTGAGTCTCTGTGTGTGTCTCTGAGTGAGTCTCTGAGTGAGTCTCTGAGTGAGTCTCTGCGTGAGT
Source organism: Lampetra fluviatilis (assembly GCF_964198595.1). NCBI lineage: Eukaryota > Metazoa > Chordata > Hyperoartia > Petromyzontiformes > Petromyzontidae > Lampetra > Lampetra fluviatilis. The sequence goes on along the minus strand of NC_136344.1, from coordinate 3,577,639 downwards.
CTCTGAGTGAGTCTCTGAGTGACCGGAGTTTCTGTGCGAGTCCCTGCGTGAGTCTCTGAGCGAGTCTCCGAGTGACTCTCTGAGTGAGTCTCTAAGTGAGTCTCTGTGTGAGTCTATGTGTGTGTCTCTGTGAGTCTCTGAGTGAGTCTCTGAGTGAGTCTCTGAGTGAGTGTCTTAGTGAGTCTCTGAGTGAGTCTCTGAGTGAGTGTCTGAGTGAGTCTCTGAGTGAGTCTCTGTGTGAGTCTCTGAGTGAGTCTCTGTGTGTGAGTCTCTGAGTGAGTCTCTGAGTGAGTCTCTGAGTCTCTGCGTGAGTCTCTGTGTGAGTCTCTGTGTGAGTCTCTGAGTAAGTGAGTCTCTGAGTGAGTGAGTCTCTGAATGAGTGAGTCTCTGAGTGAGTGAGTCTCTGAGTGAGTGAGTCTCTGAATGAGTGAGTCTCTGAGTGAGTGAGTCTCTGTGTGTGTCTCTGAGTGAGTCTCTGTGTGAGTCTCTGTGTGTGTCTCTGTGTGTGTCTCTGAGTGAGTCTAGTGAGTCTCTGTGTGAGTCTCTGTGTGTGTCTCTGTGAGTCTCTGCGTGAGTCTCTGTGTGAGTCTCTGTGTGAGTCTCTGAGTAAGTGAGTCTCTGAGTGAGTGAGTCTCTGAATGAGTGAGTCTCTGAGTGAGTGAGTCTCTGAGTGAGTGAGTCTCTGAATGAGTGAGTCTCTGAGTGAGTGAGTCTCTGTGTGTGTCTCTGAGTGAGTCTCTGTGTGAGTCTCTGTGTGTGTCTCTGTGTGTGTCTCTGAGTGAGTCTCTGAGTGAGTCTCTGTGTGAGTCTCTGTGTGTGTCTCTGTGTGTGTCTCTGTGAGTCTCTGTGTGAGTCTCTGAGTGAGTCTCCGGGTACTGCAGCTCTCTAAACAGTGGGTGGATCAGGGGGGGGAAGGGGTGGAAACGTCCCCCAGGCCCCCCCCACCACTCCCACTGCCCATAGTTTCTGGTGTTTGGCTGAAAGTCAACTGGGTTTAAACTTTTAATTAATTTACTTTGAAATCTGACAACGGGGAGATGGCGGTGGCGGGATTAATCTGCCAGCCCCTTCCTCCACCAACTACCCACATGGACTCGAGGGAGGATGAGTTAAACACTCCTGCTGCTGCTGCTACTGCTGCTGCAACTGCTGCAACTGCTGCTACTGCTACTCCAGAGGTCGCAACCGGCTACCCGATACCCATACCCTACCCGATACCCGGCTACCCGGGTACGGGTAGCCGTTTGTGACCCTGGTGCGGCCGGGTACGGGTACGGGTAGGCCGTGAGTCACTGGTGAGTCACCGTGATTGTCACTCATTTCCCAACGTCTTGTCTCTTCTCACAATTCAAGTTCCTAGAATCAACCCACCCGCGCCTGCAACATGGCTTCATCCCAGAGGTCGCAATCGGATACCCGATACCCGTACCCTACCCGATACCCGGCCGGGTACGGGTAGCCGGGTATCGGGTACGGGTACGGGTAGCCGTTTGCGACCCTGGTGCGGCCGGGTACGGGTACGGGTAAGGAATCAAAACCCGTTTGCGACCTCTGTGCAACTCTACTGCTGCATGGCGAGCGAAGGTGCGAGTGACGCGCCGATTAAAAGCGCGTGTCGTTACCAAGCCCTTCGCCGATCCTCCTCATCCTCCTCCTCCTCTTAGGCTTTTCGGTAAAGTCACGAAGGGAAAAAAATAAGTGAATAAAAATAATAGAAGTAATTTGAGAAATAAAATAAAAATCACGACGTTTCGGAGGCAACACAAGTCTCCGTCATCAGGTGGGACCGTCACAGCCAGATTTTACTGTCTGAAGTGAGGCGGAGATTCCAAGAGACGAGCTCTTATGTACAATTTAAGGGGAGAGGGAAGGGGGAGGGGCTTATCTGAATGTGGTAGCCAATGAGTGGAACGTGTTGGGGGGGGAGGGGCTAAAAGAAAACAACAGGTGCACATGTTGATGTTTGATCCGATGTTGGTTGACAATCCAAATACAACAAAGGAGAGTGCTGTTAAACGCTGGGGATGTCAACACTCGGTGAAGTAGAATAGTGCCTGTCAAATAAGATGGTCCAAATATGTGCATTTAAAACTTTTTTGCATGATTAATAACATGGTAAAGTCACGTAGGTAAAAAATTAACAAAAATTAATAGAATAGAAATCAAATAAATTTATTTTATTTTATTAATTTATTTTTAAAAATAAAATATTAAATAATATACTACTTGTAATAGGGGAAAATAATTAAATAATATTTTATTAACTTTGCTAAAAAAAATTCGTAAAAGTAATAATAGAAATTAAATAATGAAATCTTATTTCATTGTATTATTACTTCCATAAATTTGTATTTTTTTATTTTTCACCCACGTGACTTTACCAAAAAAGCCTAACAGTATGAATCCTTGCAGTCACGAAAGCTTCAAATCCAGGGTTAACAACATCTTTCCAATGATTACTCAGTTTCCTCCTCCTCCTCCGTCGAATGAAACCCCATTTGCCGTTCCGGGACGATGGCGAGTTGTGGAGCGGGCAGGCCGGGCGTTTCGCCGTTCGCCACCGGATCGCGCTGAGCAGTGGCGGCGGTGGTGGTGGCGGTGGTGGTGGTGGCGATGGTGGTGGTGGTGGTGGCGATGGTGGTGGCGGTGGTGGTGGTGGCGGTGGTGGTGGCGGTGGTGGTGGTGGTGGCGGTGGTGGCGGTGGCAGTGGTGGTGGCGGCGGTGGTGGTGGTGGTGGCGGTGGTGGCGGTGGTGGTGGCGATGGTGGTGGTGGTGGTGGCGGCGGTGGTGGTGGTGGCAGTGGTGGTGGTGGTGGTGGCGATGGTGGTGGTGGTGGTGGTGGAGGTGGCGGTGGTGGTGGCGGTGGTGGTGGTGGTGGCGATGGTGGTGGTGGTTGTGGTGGCGATGGTGGTGGTGGTGGTGGTGGTGGCGGTGGCGGTGGTGGTGGCGATGTTGGTGGTGGTGGTGGCGGTGGTGGTGGCGGTGGCGGTGGTGGCGGTGGTGGTGGCGGTGGTGGTGGCAGTTTGGCTGTCGTTCTTCCTCCCGGGTTCCGTTTGCGATGCAACGTCACAGGGATGGGAAATGGGTTCAGCGTCTCTTTCCCCAAAGCGTTTGAATTCCCACCATCTCTCTCTCTCTTTGTCTCTTTTTTTTATTTTACCATTAGTGGAAACAAGAAGATGCTCAGTGTATTCGGCACTTTGCTTCGTTCATCATTTCGTATTTTTTTTATTTTTTAAACTTTGCTTTATGTAAACCCCCCCCCCCCCCTCTCGCTCACTCTCTCGCTCACTCTCTCGCTCACTCTCTCGCTCACTCTCTCGCTCACTCTCTCGCTCACTCTCTCGCTCTCTCGCTCACTCTCTCGCTCACTCTCTCGCTCACTCTCTCGCTCACTCTCTCGCTCACTCTCTCACTCTCTCGCTCACTCTCTCGCTCACTCTCTCGCTCACTCTCTCGCTCACTCTCTCGTTCGCTCTCTCGCTCGCTCTCTCGCTCACTCTCTCGCTCACTCTCTCGCTCACTCTCTCGCTCACTCTCTCGTTCACTCTCTCGCTCACTCTCTCGCTCACTCTCTCGCTATCTCGCTCACTCTCTCGCTCACTCTCTCGCTCACTCTCTCGCTCACTCTCTCGCTCACTCTCTCACTCTCTCGCTCACTCTCTCGCTCACTCTCTCGCCCACTCTCTCGCTCACTCTCTCGCTCACTTTCTCGCTCACTCTCTCGCTCACTCTCTCGCTCACTCTCTCGCTCACTCTCTCGCTCGCTCTCTCGCTCGCTCTCTCATTCACTCTCTCGCTCACTCTCTCGCTCACTCTCTCGCTCACTCTCTCGCTCGCTCACTCTCTCGCTCACTCTCTCGCTCACTCTCTCGCTCACTCTCTCGCTCACTCTCTCGCTCACTCTCTCGTTCGCTCTCTCGCTCGCTCTCTCGCTCACTCTCTCGCTCACTCTCTCGCTCACTCTCTCGTTCGCTCTCTCGCTCGCTCTCTCGCTCACTCTCTCGCTCACTCTCTCGCTCACTCTCTCGCTATCTCGCTCACTCTCTCGCTCACTCTCTCGCTCACTCTCTCGCTCACTCTCTCGCTCACTCTCTCGCTCACTTTCTCGCTCACTCTCTCGCTCACTCTCTCGCTCACTCTCTCGCTCGCTCTCTCGCTCGCTCTCTCATTCACTCTCTCGCTCACTCTCTCGCTCACTCTCTCGCTCACTCTCTCGCTCGCTCACTCTCTCGCTCACTCTCTCGCTCACTCTCTCGCTCACTCTCTCGCTCACTCTCTCACTCTCTCGCTCACTCTCTCGCTCACTCTCTCGTTCGCTCTCTCGCTCGCTCTCTCGCTCACTCTCTCGCTCACTCTCTCGCTCACTCTCTCGTTCGCTCTCTCGCTCGCTCTCTCGCTCACTCTCTCGCTCACTCTCTCGCTCACTCTCTCGCTATCTCGCTCACTCTCTCGCTCACTCTCTCGCTCACTCTCTCTCTCACTCTCTCGCTCACTCTCTCGCTCACTCTCTCGCTCACTCTCTCGCTCACTCTCTCGCTCACTCTCTCGCTCACTCTCTCGCTCACTCTCTCACTCTCTCGCTCACTCTCTCGCTCACTCTCTCGCTCACTTTCTCGCTCACTCTCTCGCTCACTTTCTCGCTCACTCTCTCGCTATCTCGCTCACTCTCTCGCTCACTCTCTCGCTCACTCTCTCGCTCACTCTCTCGCTCACTCTCTCGCTCACTCTCTCGCTCACTCTCTCGCTCACTCTCTCGTTCGCTCTCTCGCTCGCTCTCTCGCTCACTCTCTCGCTCACTCTCTCGCTCACTCTCTCGTTCGCTCTCTCGCTCGCTCTCTCGCTCACTCTCTCGCTCACTCTCTCGCTCACTCTCTCGCTATCTCGCTCACTCTCTCGCTCACTCTCTCGCTCACTCTCTCGCTCACTCTCTCGCTCACTCTCTCGCTCACTCTCTCGCTCACTCTCTCGCTCACTCTCTCGCTCACTCTCTCGCTCACTCTCTCGCTCGCTCTCTCGCTCGCTATCTCGCTCTCTCGCTCGCTCTCTCATTCACTCTCTCGCCCACTCTCTCGCTCACTCTCTCGCTCGCTCACTCTCTCGCTCACTCTCTCGCTCACTCTCTCGCCCAATCTCTCGCTCACTCTCTCGCTCAATCTCTTGATCATCCCATCTTCTAATCGAACCGTATCATTGTTTGTAGTCTCTGCAACCTGTTGTGCAGAGAGAGAGAGTGAGTTGAGTTTGTATGTGTGTATGTTGAACTTCTTTGGCACCATACGTCGCCAACCGTGCTAATCAGAGGGGGAAGGACAACAAACTGTGTCTCTGTGAGTCTAAGGGTCTCTGCGTGAGTCTATGGGTCTCTGCGTGAGACTATGTGTCTCGGCGTGAGTCTATGGGGTCCTGCGTGAGTCTATGGGTCTCTGTGTGAGTCTAAGGGTCTCTGCGTGAGTCTATGGGTCTCTGTGTGAGTCTATGGGTCTCTGTGTGAGTCTACGGGTCTCTGTGTGAGTCTACGGGTCTCTGCGTCAGTCTATGGGTCTCTGCGTGAGTCTATGAGACTCTGTGTGAGTCTACGGGTCTCTGCGTGAGTCTATGGGTCTCTGCCTGAGTCTATGGGTCTCTGTGTGAGTCTACGGGTCTCTGTGTGAGTCTGTGTCTCTGCGTGAGTCTATGGGTCTCTGCGTGAGTCTATTGGTATCTGCGTGAGTCTATGGGTCTCTGCGTGAGACTATGTGTCTCGGCGTGAGTCTATGGGGTCCTGTGTGAGACTATGGGTCTATGTGTGAGTCTATGGGTCTCTGCGTGAGTCTATGGGGCTCTGCGTGAGGCTATGGGTCTCCGTGTGAGTCTACGGGTCTCTGTGTGAGTCTACGGGTCTCTGCGTGAGTCTATGGGTCTCTGTGTGAGTCTACGGGTCTCTGTGTGAGTCTGGATCTCTGCGTGAGTCTATGGGTCTCTGTGTGAGTCTACGGGAATCTGCGTGAGTCTGTGTCTCTGCGTGAGTCTACGGGTCTCTGTGTGAGTCTATGGGTTTCTGCGTGAGTCTACAGGTCTCTGTGTGAGTCTATAGGTCTCTGCGTAAGTCTAGAGGTCTCTGTGTGAGTCTACGGGTCTCTGCGTGAGTCGACAGGTCTCTGTGTGAGTCTACGGGTGTCTGCGTGAGTCTATGGGTCTCTGCGTGAGTCTATGGGACTCTGTGTGAGTCTATGGGTCTCTGTGTGAGTCTATGGGTCTCTGCGTGAGTCTACGGGTCTCTGTGTGAGTCTACGGGTCTCTGTGTGAGTCTGTGTCTCTGCGTGAGTCTATGGGTCTCTGTGTGAGTCTACGGGTCTCTGCGTGAGTCTGTGTCTCTGCGTGAGTCTATGGGTCTCTGTGTGAGTATATGGATCTCTGTGTGAGTGTATGGGTCTCTGTGTGAGTCTATGGGATTCTTTGTGAGTCTATGGGTCTCTGTGTGAGTCTATGGATCTCTGTGTGAGTCTATGGGTCCCTGTGTGAGTCTATGGGTCTCTGTATGAGTCTATGGGTCTCTGTGTGAGTCTACGGGTCTCTGCGTGAGTCTGTGTCTCTGCGTGAGTCTATGGGTCTCTGTGTGAGTATATGGATCTCTGTGTGAGTGTATGGGTCTCTGTGTGAGTCTATGGGATTCTTTGTGAGTCTATGGGTCTCTGTGTGAGTCTATGGATCTCTGTGTGAGTCTATGGGTCCCTGTGTGAGTCTATGGGTCTCTGTATGAGTCTATGGGTCTCTGTATGAGTCTACGGGTCTCTGTGTGAGTCTATGGGTTTCTGCGTGAGTCTACAGGTCTCTGTGTGAGTCTATGTGTCTCTGCGTGAGTCTATGGGTCTCTGTGAGTCTATGGGATCCTGTGTGAGTCTATGGGTCTCTGTGTGAGTCTGTGGGTCTCTGTGTAAGTCTGTGGGTCTCTGCATGAGTCTATGGGTCTCTGCGCGAGTCTATGGGTCTCTGTGTGAGTCTGTGGGTCTCTGTGTGAGTCTGTGGGTCTCTGTGTAAGTCTGTGGGTCTCTGCGTGAGTCTATGGGGTCTCTGCGTGAGTCTATGGGTCTCTGTGTGATTCTACGGGTCTCTGTGTGAGTCTATGGGTCTCTGCGTGAGTCTATGGGTCTCTGTGAGTCTATGGGGTCCTGTGTGAGGCTATGGGTCTCTGTGTGAGTCTATATGTCTCTGCGTGAGTCTATGGGTCTCTGTGAGTCTATGTGTCTCTGTGTGAGTCTATGGGTCTCTGTGTGAGTCTATGGGTCTCTGTGTGAGTCTATGGGTCTCTTTGTGACTCTATGTGTCTCTGTGTGAGTCTATGGGTCTCTGCGTGAGTCTATGGGTCTCTGCGTGAGTCTATGTGTCTCTGCGTGAGTCTATGGGTCTCTGCCGTGAGTCTATGGGTCTCTGCGTGAGTCTATGTGTCTCTGCGTGAGTCTATGGGTCTCTGTGTGAGTCTATGGGTCTCTGTGTGAGTCTATGGGTCTCTGCGTGAGTCTATGGGTCTCTGCGTGAGTCTATGGGTCTCTGCGTGAGTCTATGGGTCTCTGTGTGAGTCTATGGGTCTCTGCGTGAGTCTATGGGTCTCTGCGTGAGTCTATGGGTCTCTGCGTGAGTCTATGTGTCTCTGCGTGAGTCTATGGGTCTCCGCGTGAGTCTCCGGGTCTCTGTGTGAGTCTATGGGTCTCTGCGTGAGTCTATGGGTCTCTGCGTGAGTCTATGGGTCTCTGCGTGAGTCTATGGGTCCTCTGTGTGAGTCTATGGGTCTCTGTGTGAGTCTATGGGTCTCTGTGTGAGTCTATGGGTCTCTGTGTGACTCTATGGTTCTCTGTGTGAGTCTATGGGTCTCTGCGTGAGTCTATGGGTCTCTGCGTGAGTCTATGTGTCTCTGCGTGAGTCTATGGGTCTCCGCTTGAGTCTACGGGTCTCTGTGTGAGTCTATGGGTCTCTGCGTGAGGTCTATGGGTCTCTGTGTGAGTCTATGTGTCTCTGTGTGAGTCTATGGGTCTCTGTGTGAGTCTATGGGTCTCTGTGTGAGTCTATGGGTCTCTGTGTGACTCTATGGGTCTCTGTGTGAGTCTATGGGTCTCTGCGTGAGTCTATGGGTCTCTGCGTGAGTCTATGTGTCTCTGCGTGAGTCTATGGGTCTCTGCGTGAGTCTATGGGTCTCTGTGTGAGTCTATGGGTCTCTGCGTGAGTCTACGGCTCTCTGCGTGAGTCTACGGGTCTCTGTGTGAGTCTATGGGTCTCTGCGTGAGTCTATGGGTCTCTGCGTGAGTCTACGGGTCTCTGCGTGAGTCTATGGGTCTCTGTGTGAGTCTATGGGTCTCTGTGTGAGTCTATGGGTCTCTGCGTGAGTCTACGGGTCTCTGCGTGAGTCTATGGGTCTCTACGTGAGTCTATGGGTCTCTGCGTGAGTCTATGCGTCTCTGCGTGAGTCTATGGGTCTCTGCGTGAGTCTATGGGTTTCTGTGTGAGTCTATGGGTCTCTGCGTGAGTCTATGGGTCTCTGTGTGAGTCTATGGGTCTCTGCGTGAGTCTACGGGTCTCTGCGTGAGTCTACGGGTCTCTGTGTGAGTCTATGGGTCTCTGCGTGAGTCTATGGGTCTCTGCGTGAGTCTACGGGTCTCTGCGTGAGTCTATGGGTCTCTACGTGAGTCTATGGGTCTCTGCGTGAGTCTATGGGTCTCTGCGTGAGTCTATGGGTCTCTGCGTGAGTCTATGGGTCTCTGTGTGAGTCTATGGGTCTCTGCGTGAGTCTATGGGTCTCTGTGTGAGTCTATGGGTCTCTGCGTGAGTCTACGGGTCTCTGCGTGAGTCTACGGGTCTCTGTGTGAGTCTATGGGTCTCTGCGTGAGTCTATGGGTCTCTGCGTGAGTCTACGGGTCTCTGCGTGAGTCTATGGGTCTCTACGTGAGTCTATGGGTCTCTGCGTGAGTCTATGGGTCTCTGCGTGAGTCTATGGGTCTCTGCGTGAGTCTATGGGTCTCTGTGTGAGTCTATGGGTCTCTGCGTGAGTCTATGGGTCTCTGTGTGAGTCTATGGGTCTCTGCGTGAGTCTACGGGTCTCTGCGTGAGTCTACGGGTCTCTGTGTGAGTCTATGGGTCTCTGCGTGAGTCTATGGGTCTCTGCGTGAGTCTACGGGTCTCTGTGTGAGTCTATGGGTCTCTGCGTGAGTCTATGGGTCTCTGCGTGAGTCTACGGGTCTCTGCGTGAGTCTATGGGTCTCTACGTGAGTCTATGGGTCTCTGCGTGAGTCTATGGGTCTCCGCGTGAGTCTATGGGTCTCTGCGTGAGTCTATGGGTCTCTGCGTGAGTCTATGGGTCTCTGCGTGAGTCTATGGGTCTCTGCGTGAGTCTACGGGTCGCTGCGTGAGTCTACGGGTCTCTGCGTGAGTCTATGGGTCTCTGCGTGAGTCTACGGGTCTCTGCGTGAGTCTGTGGGTCTCTGCGTGAGTCTACGGGTCTCTGCGTGAGTCTACGGGTCTCTGCGTGAGTCTACGGGTCTCTGTGTGAGTCTATGGGTCTCTGTGTGAGTCTATGGGTCTCTGCGTGAGTCTACGGGTCTCTGCGTGAGTCTACGGGTCTCTGTGTGAGTCTATGGGTCTCTGCGTGAGTCTATGGGTCTCTGCGTGAGTCTACGGGTCTCTGTGTGAGTCTATGGGTCTCTGCGTGAGTCTATGGGTCTCTGCGTGAGTCTACGGGTCTCTGCGTGAGTCTATGGGTCTCTACGTGAGTCTATGGGTCTCTGCGTGAGTCTATGGGTCTCCGCGTGAGTCTATGGGTCTCTGCGTGAGTCTATGGGTCTCTGCGTGAGTCTATGGGTCTCTGCGTGAGTCTATGGGTCTCTGCGTGAGTCTACGGGTCTCTGCGTGAGTCTATGGGTCTCTGCGTGAGTCTACGGGTCTCTGCGTGAGTCTGTGGGTCTCTGCGTGAGTCTACGGGTCTCTGCGTGAGTCTACGGGTCTCTGCGTGAGTCTACGGGTCTCTGTGTGAGTCTATGGGTCTCTGTGTGAGTCTATGGGTCTCTGCGTGAGTCTACGGGTCTCTGCGTGAGTCTACGGGTCTCTGCGTGAGTCTGTGGCTCTCTCCATTCTCCCCACTCCTTCCTCCGCACGCCTGCTGCCGTTAGACGCGAGAGAGGCCGACGACTAAGACGATTTCACATCGAGGTCGCCAGAGTTGGCCAGGGCCCCAGATGAGTGGCAGCAGCAGCCCATCGGCCGTGTCGCCGCTCGATCGATCGCTCGCTGTTTCCTCCTCCGTTGTGCGTGGATCTTGGGGCGTCGTCGCCGTCGTCGCCGCCGCCGCCGCGTTCTCTCTGTTCCGGGTGACCACGGTGGTCGTCGAGGGGTGGGGTGGGGGGGGGGTGGGGGGGGGGTGGTGAACGAGGGGGGATGACGGAGGAGGGTGGTGGAGGAACGTGGCGGTGCCTCGTTAACGCCTGGCCCCGGCGGCCGGGTGGCGGGTGACGACGGGACACGGGGAAGCGTCGCGCGCTAATGAGCGCCAATTACGAGGCGCGGGGGGCGAGGCCATGCGTGGGGTCACACGTGGGGTCACACGTGGGGTCGCATGTGGGGTCGCACGTGGGGTCGCACGTGGGGTCACACGCGGGGTCACACGTGGGTCACACGTGGGGTCACACGTCGGTCACACGTGGGGTCACACGTGGGTCACACGTAGGTCACACGTGGGGTCACACGTGGGGTCACACGTGGGGTCACACGTGGGGTCACACGTGGGGTCACACGTGGGTCACACGTGGGGTCGCACGTGGGTCACACGTGGGGTCACACGTGGGGTCACACGTGGGGTCACACGCGGGGTCACACGCGGGGTCACACGACGCGGACTCCTCTGGTTTAACTCCCTCCACCGGCTATCGAACTCATGCCACCCACCATACCCCTGCCACCCACCACCACCTGCCACCCACCACCACCTGCCTCCACCCACCCCCCCCACCACCACCACCTGCCACCCACCACCACCTGCCTCCACCCACCTCCCCCCACCACCACCACCACCACGCGGGGTTCCTTCCCCTGCCGCCGCTGGCACGGTGGCACGGTGGCACGGTGGCACGGTGGCACGGTGGCACGGTGGCACGGTGGCACGCTGGCACGGTGGCACGCTGGCACGGTGGCACGGTTTGTCGACGAGAATCCGGTGAAGATCGGGGGGCGAGCCGAGGCAGCGACGCAGCGGCCTCGTCGTGGCCGTGGGGCGCAAGGCGCTAACGAGCTCGCGACTTGCGCCGTGGGGTTGGCACCACGGGGGCCGAGCAGCAGCAGCAGCAGTAGTAGCAGCAGAAGCAGCAGCAGCAGCAGAAGCAGCAGCAGCAGCAGAAGCAGCAGCAGCAGCAGAAGCAGCAGAAGCAGCAGCAGAAGCAGCAGAAGCAGCAGCAGCAGCAGAAGCAGCAGCAGCAGCAGCAGAAGCAGCAGCAGAAGCAGCAGCAGCAGAAGCAGCAGCAGCAGAAGCAGCAGCAGCAGCAGAAGCAGCAGCAGCAGCAGCAGAAGCAGCAGCAGCAGCAGCAGCAGAAGCAGCAGCAGAAGCAGCAGCAGAAGCAGCAGCAGAAGCAGCAGCAGCAGCAGAAGCAGAAGCAGCAGCAGCAGCAGCAGAAGCAGCAGAAGCAGCAGCAGCAGCAGAAGCAGCAGCAGAAGCAGCAGCAGAAGCAGCAGCAGAAGCAGCAGAAGCAGCAGCAGCAGCAGCAGCAGAAGCAGCAGCAGCAGCAGAAGCAGCAGCAGCAGCAGAAGCAGCAGCAGCAGAAGCAGCAGAAGCAGAAGCAACAGCAGCAGCAGCAGCAGAAGGAATGAGAAGAAGGGAGAGACGCAGATAGGAGGGTTAACGACTAGAAAGGGAGCAATGCAGAGAGAGAGAGAGGGGTGCGGGGGGGGGGACAGGCGACCAAAAATGCCACTCGCTCACTCAGTAACACGCTCACTCCCACACTCGCCCACCCAGACACCCACCCAGACAGCCACTCAGACAGCCACCCAGACAGCCACCCAGACACCCACCCAAACACCCACCCAGACAGCCACTCAGACAGCCACTCAGACACCCACCCAGACAGCCACTCAGACACCCACCCAGACACCCACTCAGACACCCACCCAGACAGCCACTCAGACACCCACCCAGACACCCACTCAGACACCCACCCAAACAGCCACTCAGACACCCACCCAGACAGCCACTCAGACAGCCACTCAGACACCCACCCAGACAGCCACCCAGACACCCACTCAGACACCCACCCAGACTCCCACTCAGACACCCACCCAGACAGCCACTCAGACACCCACCCAGACACCCACTCAGACACCCACCCAGACACCCACTCAGACACCCACCCAGACAGCCACCCAGACACCCACCCAGACAGCCACCCAGACAGCCACTCAGACACCCACCCAGACACCCACTCAGACAGCCACCCAGACACCCACTCAGACACCCACCCAGACAGCCACCCAGACACCCACTCAGACAGCCACTCAGACAGCCACTCAGACAGCCACCCAGACAGCCACCCAGACACCCACCCAAACAGCCACCCAGACAGCCACTCAGACACCCACCCAGACAGCCACTCAGACAGCCACTCAGACACCCACCCAGACAGCCACCCAGACACCCACTCAGACACCCACCCAGACTCCCACTCAGACACCCACCCAGACAGCCACTCAGACACCCACCCAGACACCCACTCAGACACCCACCCAGACACCCACTCAGACACCCACCCAGACAGCCACCCAGACACCCACCCAGACAGCCACCCAGACACCCACCCAGACACCCACCCAGACACCCACTCAGACAGCCACCCAGACACCCACTCAGACACCCACCCAGACAGCCACCCAGACACCCACTCAGACAGCCACTCAGACAGCCACTCAGACAGCCACCCAGACAGCCACTCAGACAGCCACCCAGACAGCCACTCAGACAGCCACCCAGACAGTCAGGCTGTGTGTGTTGTGGTTGTGGTGGTTGTGATGGTGGGTGTGTGTGTGTGTTGTGGTTGTGGTGGTTGTGATGGTGGGTGTCTGTGTCTGTTGTGGTTGTGGTGGTTGTGATGGTGGGTGTGTGTGTTGTGGTTGTGGTGGTTGTGATGGTGGGTGTGTTGTGGTTGTGGTTGGTGTGTGTGTTGTGGTTGTGGTGGTTGTGATGGTGTGTGTGTGTGTTGTGGTTGTGGTGGTTGTGATGGTGGGTGTGTGTGTTGTGATGGTGTGTGTGTGTTGTGGTTGTGGTGGTTGTTATGGTGGGTGTGTGTGTTGTGGTTGTGGTGGTTGTGATGGTGTGTGTGTGTTGTGGTTGTGGTGGTGGGTGTGTTGTGGTTGTGGTGGTTGTGATGGTGTGTGTGTGTTGTGGTTGTGGTGGTTGTGATGGTGTGTGGTGGTTGTGGTGGTGGGTGTGTTGTGGTTGTGGTGGTTGTGATGGTGTGTGTGTGTTGTGGTTGTGGTGGTGGGTGTGTTGTGGTTGTGGTGGTTGTGATGGTGGGTGTGTGTGCTGGTGTGTGTGTGTGTGCTAGTTGTCGTTATGGTGTGTGTGTGTTTTGTGTTGGTGATTGTGATGGTGGATGTGTGTGTTGTGGTTGTGGTGGTTGTGATGGTGTGTGTGTGTGTTGTGATGGTGTGTGTGTGTGTTGTGGTTGTGGTGGTTGTTATGGTGGGTGTGTGTGTGTTGTGGTGGTTGTGTGTGTTGTGTGTGTGCTCGTGGTTGTGCTGAGTGGTTGCGATGGTTGTTGTGTTGGTGGTGGTGGTGTGTGTGTGTGTGTTATGGTTGTGGTGGTGGGTGTGTGTGTTGTGGTGATTGTTACGGTGTGTGTGTGTGTTATGGTTGTGGTGATGGGTGTGTGTGTTGTGGTTGCGATGGTTGTTGTGTTGGTGGTGGTGGTGGTGTTGGTGGTGGTGGTGGTGTTGGTGGTGGTGGTGGTGTTGGTGGTGGTGGTGGTGTTGGTGGTGGTGGTGGTGGTGTTGGTGGTGGTGTTGGTGGTGGTGGTGGTGGTGTTGGTGGTGGTGGTGGTGTTGGTGGTGGTGGTGGTGGTGTTGGTGGTGGTGGTGGTGTTGGTGGTGGTGGTGGTGGAGGGTGGCTGGGAGCTCGATGATGTGTCCGGCACCGCGTTCCTCGCTGTAGTCCCATTACATTTTTGGGGTCCCTTGAGATGCGTGCGAGGGAGAGAGGGGATTGGTGGGGGGGGGTGTGTGGGGGGGTGCGGTGCGGTGGGGGTGGGGGTGGGGGGGTGGGGGGGTGGGTGGGGGGTACAAGGAGGCAGCGGTGGTTGGGTGGGTGGTTGGAAGAGTTGGGGTGGGGGGGTGGTGGGGTGGGTGGGTGGGTGGAAGAGTGGTGGGAGGGGGTGGTTGCGTGGGTGGAATAGTGGGTGGAAAAGTGGGGGGGGGTGGTGGGGTGGATAGGTAGGTAGGTGGAAGAGTGGAGTGGGTGGAAGAGTGGGTGGAAGAGTGGGGGGGGTGGTGGTGGTGAGGTGGGTGGAAGAGTGGGGGGGTGGTGGTGGGGTGGGTGGAAGAGTGGGGGGGTGGTGGTGGGGTGGGTGGAAGAGTGGGTGGAAGAGTGGGGGGGTGGTGGTGGTTGGGTGGGTGGGTGGGTGGGTGGAAGAGTGGGGGGGTGGTGGTGGGGTGGGTGGAAGAGTGGGGGGGTGGTGGTGGGGTGGGTGGAAGAGTGGGTGGAAGAGTGGGGTGGTGGTGGTGAGGTGGGTGGAAGAGTGGGGGGGTGGTGGTGGGGTGGGTGGAAGAGTGGGGGGGTGGTGGTGGGGTGGGTGGAAGAGTGGGTGGAAGAGTGGGGGGGTGGTGGTGGTTGGGTGGGTGGGTGGGTGGGTGGAAGAGTGGGGGGGTGGTGGTGGTTGGGTGGGTGGGTGGGTGGGTGGAAGAGTGGGGGGGTGGTGGTGGTGAGGTGGGTGGAAGAGTGGGTGGAAGAGTGGGGGGGGGGGGTGGTGGTGGTTGCGTGGGTGGAAGAGTGGGCGGTGGGGGGGGGGTGAAGGGTGGGGGGGGGGGTGATGTGAGAGAGAGACAGAGACACAGAGAGAGACAGAGACACACAGAGAGAGACAGATACAGAGAGAGACAGAGAGAGAGAGACGGAGAGAGAGACAGAGACACACAGAGAGAGACAGAGACACACAGAGAGAGAGAGAGACAGAGGTAGAGACAAACAGAGACACACAGAGATACAAAGAGAGAGACACACACAGAGAGACAGAGAGAGAGAGACACACACACACAGAGAGACAGAGAGGGAGGGACAGAGAGAGACAGAGTCACACAGAGACACGAACAGCGAGAGACAAAGACAGAATCTGCAGAGAATCGCTTTGGTGGTGGTAGTGGTGCTGGTGGTGGTGGTAGTGGTGCTGGTGGTGGTGGTGGTGGGGGGGGGCAAGTGAGAGATTGGTGATGAGATGGAGCGAGAGGGGAGAGGGGAGAGTGAGGGGGGAGAGAGTCAGGAGACGGGGGGTAGCCCTGGGGAGAGAGGCACAATGGAAGGAGAGGCTTGTGGAGAGCGGGGCCGAGCACAGATTCACACGGAGCCAGCAGACACCACCGCCACCTCCACCACCACCGCCACCACCGCCACCACCACCGCCACCGCCACCACCACCACCACTGCCACCCCACTATCACCAACACTACCGCCACCACCACCGCTGCGACCGCCACTGCCACCACCACCGCCACCTCCACCACCACCGCCACCTTCGCCACCACCGCCACCACCGCCACCACCACCACCGCTACGCCACTATCACCAACACTACCGCCACCACCACCGCTGCGACCGCCACTGCCACCACCACCGCTACCACCCACCACCAACAACAACAACAACAACCGCCATTCGCCACTAAGTGGCGGCGACGTCACCACGACGCTTGTGCCAGGCGATGTGACCTCCTGCTCGCTGGCAGGAGGTCACGGGGCAGACCCAGCAGGTGCCACGGGTCGACTGACTGAGACGACTGGCCGATGCACCACCGGTGCCCCCCACTGTGCCAACTTGCTGTGCTTTAGCCACCCGGCGCTCCGCTCGTTGTTGTGAGCATCGCTCCTCCGCCCTCCGTTGTCGTTGGAGGGCGACTGCCTCCAACTGCCCAGTAGCGTCCTTCACGAGCCTCCTCCACAGAGGCCGATCTTGACACCGCTGGTACCGGTCATTGGCAAGTCCACTCAGCTCCACGTCCTCCTGTACCACATCACTCCATCTCTTCTCTAGCCCGTGCCGCGCCCGTTTAGCCCCCTCGATCCGGCCGAACAAAAGCTGTTTAGGCATGCGGTTGCTGGGCATGTGGGCTACATTACCCAGCCTGCCGGAGGAGCTCACCAATGGGACTTTGTCTAGATCTTTCAAGGATATGTGAGCTCCTCACACAATCCAGCCTGGTTAACCCCAAGATAGATCCTAGGCAGGCCAGCCTAAATATTTATAAATGGCAAAGATATTCTATTAGGACTGTGGCCTAGAAGACCTGAAGCTTCGTGCGGAGCGATAGACCAGGTAGCTTCCACACAGCGTTGCGCAACCGATGAAAATATAACGCGGCTCGAATGATTCGGAGTGAGACCTCTGCCCAGGTATGGGGAACTCTCCACAACTGCCCTATGACCAATTGGGAGTTGTGGGGTGGAGTGTCCGATGGTACAAAATACCCAGTCAGGTGCTTACATTTGATGGGGCTGATGGTAAGTCCCCACCTCTTCGTAGCAAACTCCAGGATCAGCAGCAGCGCATCCAACTCCTCCTCTGAGTGAGCAGCAATTACCAGATCATCGGCATACATAACGTGGTTGACCAATAGGGAGCCATCCCTTGACCGCACCCAGGCATTGATCAGCCTTCCATTGTATCTGTACCAGATGGAAATTTCTCCGGTACAGCCATTGAAGGCTTCACGAATTATGTGGTCGAAATAGATGTTAAATAATGTTGAAGCCAGAGGACATCCCTGTCGCACCCCAAGGTGTACAGGGAATGGCTCCGACTCCCGGCCACGTAGTTTTACCCGGGCCCGCTCACCATCATGAAGGTCCTTAATGATCGTGAGCAGCAGGTCAGGGACTCCAAAAGCACCAAGAACAACCCAGAGCCCAGGCCTACTGATGGTATCATAGGCCTTGATCAGGTTAATAAAGCAGAGATGTAGGTCTTGTTGAAATCCTTACACCTCTGCTGTAGCAGACGGACAGAAAATATGGCATCTGTGCAGGACCGCCCTTTCCTGAAACCACATTGGGGCTCCGCAAGCCTCTCCTCAGCATGCCTAGCAAGGCGATGATGAATAATCCTTGCCAGCACCTTTCCTGGCACACAGAGGAGTGAGATGCCCCTGTAGTTGTAACAGTCTGTGCGGTCCCCCTTCTTAAAGAGGGGGACCACCAGGGCATCCTTCCAGTCCTGCGGAACCCGTCCAGTGGTCCAGACTGTTGTTATGGTGTCATGTAGGGCAGTCTGTGCACAAACGCCACCCTCCCTCAGCATTTCGCTTGGGAGATCATCTCTGCCCGGTGCCTTCCCTGGTCTCAGACTCCGGATCGCCCTCAGTACTTCCTCAACAGCTGGCACCTCAGCCAGCCACTCACAGGGGGTGACTTCTTCCTCCAATATTTGAGGCACCGCAGCCTCAGCAGGGTCATCCCCACTTTGTGCCACGATGTTTTCCTGGCTGAGAGATTTCCCCTCCCCCAGGAACTCACAGAAATGCTCAGCAAATCTGCAAACCTGTTCCTGGGGGTCGGAGAATGAATCACCCTTCTTTCCCCTGATGATCGTAATCAGTGTGGCGCTGCAGGTAACTTTTTTATGGAATTAAAGAGCGATTTGTGATCGTGGGCCATTGAGGCAGACTCCATCTCCTCAGCAACCCACGAACACCAACCATCCTTGCAGCGCCTCACGGCTCTCCGAACCTCCGAGCGAAGGCTGCGGTAAGCCTCCTCCTTCTCCGACGTGGGATACTGTAGCCGATGAGATTGGGCCTGTCGTTTTTTCTCAGCCAGCCTCAACACCTCCTCTGTCAGCCAGGGTCTCTGATGAGGTCTGGAACGTGTATCCAAAGCAGCCATTGCAGCTTCATGAGCCACATCAGGAGGAGTGGGAGACGATGCCAACCCCAGCCGCAAGCGATGATAAAATTCTCGCTTGCAACTTTCATCAGCTAACTGAGCCCATGCCACTAAGGGTTTGAATGGGGTCCTGGGTGTACACCCACCACCGGAGTGGAAGAATGGCAGGCGCATCTTACAGATGTCAAATCGATGGTCAGTGGGCACATCAGCTCCATGATAGGTCCTGGTGTCAAGAACATGGGCCCGCATCCGTTGTTCCGTCACTATGTAGTCCAGCATATGTTCTTGCTTAGACTCAGCATGCATCTATGATGTGTGGATGCGCCGATGCCGGAACAGCGTGTTGGTAATTACAAGCCCATGGGCTGCACAGAAATCTAGCAGCCTCCTACCGTTGTTATTGAGCTGATCTGGCCCATGTCTTCCAATCACTCCAGACCAGGTGCCAGCATCATGACCAACTCGGGCATTGAAGTTAGCCATAGGAGGCATCTGACTCATCGGCCTTGCTTGCATCCCTCTACGGATGTTCGTCTTTGGTGGGGGCATAAGTAACCACGACTACCACTCCTCACCTCCGGTTGATGGGAAGGCGAGCCCAAAGTAGCCTGGGGCTTAACACCTTTCCACACCTCACCGCCACGCTCCCACGCCCCCTTTATTATTTTTTTCAGAAGAAGAGCCACTCCCTGTTGTTTGGCAGTCTCCTGCCCCGAGTAGAGGACTGTCCACCCCTCATGGTGGCAGGAGCCAGAGCCGGTCCACCGGACCTCCTGAATACCACAGAGATCCAGGCGGTACCGATCCAGCTCCGGACAGAGGAGTGGCAGCCTCTCCTCCGCAGTGAGCGTTCGAACATTCCACGTGGCCATCCGAAGTGGCTTTTTGTTGTTTCTGGAGGAGCCCCGAGGGTCAAGATTCAATCTCCTGGCTCCGCCAAATGGGGTTTGGCCAAGAGACGTCATAGACGCCTGTCCCCCCGGGGACTCCGTCACAAGTTTAATTAAAGTTTTTAATCGTAATTTAGTGGCAATTCATTGAAGGTGGAGGGGTTACCAGCCCCTTGCACTCAGAGATGGGGGGGGGGGAGATGGGGGGGGGGGGAGATGAGGGGGGGGGGGGAGATGGGGGGGGAGATGGGGGGGGAGATGGGGGGGGAGATGGGGGGGGGGAGATGGGGGGGGGGAGATGGGGGGGGAGATGGGGGGGGGAGATGGGGGGGGGAGATGGGGGGGGAGATGGGGTGGGAGATGGGAGGGGAGATGGGGGGGGGGAGATGGGAGGGGAGATGGGGGGGGAGATGGGGGTGGAGATGGGGGGGGGAGATGGGGTGGGAGATGGGGGGGGGAGATGGGAGGGGAGATGGGGGGGGGAGATGGGGGGGGAGATGGGAGGGGAGATGGGGGGGGAGATGGGGTGGGAGATGGGGGAGATGGGGGGGGAGATGGGGGGGGGGGAGATGGGGGGGGGAGATGGGGTGGGAGATGGGGGAGGAGATGGGGGGGGAGATGGGGGAGATGGGGGGGGAGATGGGGGGGGAGATGGGGGGGGAGATGGGGGTGGAGATGGGGGGGAGATGGGGAGGGGAGATGGGGGGGGGTTGGAGATGGAACGGGGTGGGAGGAAATGGGGGGGGGAGGGGGAGACGGAGGAGGTGGAGGGAGATGGGGGGGGGGGTGAGATGGTGGGGGGAGATGGTGGGGGGAGATTGGGGTGGGGGGCACTGCGGGAAGCCGGGCCTCAGGGGGGAGTCGCGCGCCTCTAGAAATCTGCTGAATTCAAAACATTTCCTCGCAGGGCGTCAGCAGCAGCATCAGCAGCATCAGCAGCATCAGCAGCAGCAGCATCAGCAGCATCAGCAGCAGTAGTAGCATCAGCAGCAGCAGCATCAGCAGCATCAGCAGCAGTAGTAGCATCAGCAGCAGCAGCAGCATCAGCAGCATCAGCAGCAGTAGTAGCATCAGCATCAGCAGCATCAGCAGCAGTAGTAGCATCAGCAGCAGTAGCAGCAGCATCAGCAGCATCAGCAGCATCAGCAGCAGTAGAAGCAGCATCAGCAGCAGCAGTTTCAGTAACAGCAGCGGTAGCAGAAGCAGCAGCATCGGCATCATCAGCATCAGCAGCAGCATCAGCAGCAGCATCAGTAGCAGCAGCGGCAGCAGAATCAGCAGCATCATCAGCATCAGTAGTAACAGCAGCAGCAGCAGCATCTGTAGTAGCAGCACCAGCATCAGTAGTAGCAGCAGCAGCATCAGCAGCATCAGTAGTAGCAGCAGTAGCATCAGCAGCAGTTTCAGTAACAGCAGCGGCAGCAGAAGCAGCAGCAGCATCATCAGCATCAGCAGCAGCATCAGCAGCATCAGTAGTAGCAACAGCAGCATCAGTAGTAGCATCAGTAGTAGCAGCATCAGTAGTTGCATTAGCATCAGCAGCAGTTTCAGTAACAGCTGCGGCAGCAGAAGCAGCATCATCAGCAGCATCAGCAGCATCATCAGCAGCAGCATCAGCACCAGTAGTAGCAGCAGCATCTGTAGTAGCAGCAGCAGCATCAGCAGCATCAGTAGTAGCAGCATCAGTAGCATCAGCAGCAGCAGCAGCAGCTTCAGTAACAGCAGCGGCAGCAGAAGCAGCATCATCAGCATCAGTAGTAGCAGCATCAGCAGCAGCAGCATCATCAGTAGTAGCAGCAGCAGCACCAGTAGCAACAGTTGCAGGAGCAGTACCAGTAGCATCAGTACCAACAGCAGTAGCATCAGCATCAGCAGTAGCGGCATCAGCAGTAGCATCAGCAGTAGCATCAGCAGAAGACATGGGTCCGATTTGCTGCCAGAATTGATTCACGCAAAGCCTGACGACACTGCTGATGAGACAGCGGGTGTGGAAACCGATGCAGATTATCGATTGCGATGAATCAATATTGGAGTGTGCTTATGATGAACGTCTTTCTCTGTGTGATGGGGCTATGAGTCTCTGTGTGATTAGTCTATGGGTCTCTGTGTGGTGAGACTATGGGTCTCTGTGTGATTAGTCTATGGGTCTCTGTGTGATGAGTCTATGGGTCTGTGTGTGATGAGTCTATGGGTCTCTGTGTGATGAGTCTATGGGTCTCTGTGTGGTGAGTCTATGGGTCTCTGTGTGATGAGTCTATGGGTCTGTGTGTGATGAGTCTATGGGTCTCTGTGTGGTGAGACTATGGGTCTCTGTGTGATGAGTCTATGGGTCTCTGTGTGATGAGTCTGTGGGTCTCTGTGTGGTGAGTCTATGGGTCTCTGTGTGGTGAGACTATGGGTCTCTGTGTGATGAGTCTATGGGTCTCTGTGTGGTGAGATTTTGGGTCTCTGTGTGATGAGTCTATGGGTCTCTGTGTGATGAGTCTATGGGTCTCTGTGTGATGAGTCTATGGGTCTCTGTGTGGTGAGATTTTGGGTCTCTATGTGATGAGTCTATGGGTCTCTGTGTGATGAGTCTATGGGTCTCTGTGTGATTAGTCTGTGGGTTTCTGTGTGATGAGTCTATGAGTATCTGTGTAGTGAGTCTATGGGTCTCTGTGTGATGAGTCTATGGGTCTCTGTGTGATGAGTCTATGGGTCTCTGTGTGATGAGTCTATGGGTCTCTGTGTGGTGAGACTATGGGTCTCTATGTGATGAGTCTATGGGTCTCTGTGTGATGAGTCTATGGGTCTCTGTGTGATTAGTCTGTGGGTTTCTGTGTGATGAGTCTGTGGGTCTCTGTGTGGTGAGACTATGGGTCTCTGTGTGATGAGTCTATGGGTCTCTGTGTGGTGAGACTATGGGTCTCTGTGTGGTGAGTCTATGGGTCTCTGTGTGATTAGTCTATGGGTCTTTGTGTGATGAGTCTATGAGTCTCTGTGTAGTGAGTCTATGGGTCTCTGTGTGATGAGTCTATGGGTCTCTGTGTGATTAGTCTATGGGTCTCTGTGTAGTGAGTCTATGGGTCTCTGTGTGGTGAGACTATGGGTCTCTGTGTGATGAGTCTATGAGTCTCTGTGTAGTGAGTCTATGGGTCTCTGTGTGGTGAGACTATGGGTCTCTGTGTGATGAGTCCATGGGTCTCTGTGTGATGAGTCTATGGGTCTCTGTGTGGTGAGACTATGGGTCTCTGTGTGATGAGACTATGGGTCTCTGTGTGATGAGTCTATGGGTCTCTGTGTGGTGAGATTTTGGGTCTCTGTGTGGTAAGACTGTGGGTCTCTATGTGATGAGTCTATGAGTATCTGTGTAGTGAGTCTATGGGTCTCTGTGTGGTGAGATTTTGGGTCTCTGTGTGATGAGTCTATGGGTATCTGTGTGGTGAGACTATGGGTCTCTGTGTGATGAGTCCATGGGTCTCTGTGTGATGAGTCTATGGGTCTCTGTGTGGTGAGACTATGGGTCTCTGTGTGATGAGTCTATGGGTCTCTGTGTGGTGAGACTATGGGTCTCTGTGTGATGAGTCTATGGGTCTCTGTGTGATGAGTCTATGGGTCTCTGTGTGGTGAGACTATGGGTCTCTGTGTGGTGAGTCTATGGGTCTCTGTGTGGTGAGTCTATGGGTCTCTGTATGAGTCTATGGGTCTCTGTGTGATGAGTCTATGGGTCTCTGTGTGGTGAGTCTGTGGGTCTCTGTGTGAGTCTATGGGTCTCGGTGTGATGAGTATATGGGTCTCTGTGTGATGAGTCTATGGGTCTTTGTGTGAGTCTATGGGTCTCTGAGTGGTGAGTCTATGGGTCTCTGTGTGATGAGTCTGTGGGTCTCTGTGTGGTGAGTCTATGGGTCTCTGTGTGAGTCTATGGGTCTCTGTGTGGTGAGTCTATGGGTCTCTGTGTGAGTCTATGGGTCTCTGTGTGAGTCTATGGGTCTCTGTGTGGTGAGTCTATGGGTCTCTGTGTGGTGACTCTATGGGTCTCTGTGTGATGAGTATATGGGTCTCTGTGTCGTGAGTCTATGGGTCTCTGTGTGGTGAGTCTATGGGTCTCTGTGTGAGTCTATGGGTCTCTGTGTGAGTCTATGGGTCTCTGTGTGGTGAGTCTATGGGTCTCTGTGTGATGAGTCTATGGGTCTCTGTGTGGTGAGTCTATGGGTCTCTGTGTAGTGAGTTTATGGGTCTCTGTGTGATGAGTCTATGGGTCTCTGTGTGATGAGTCTATGGGTCTCTGTGTGGTGAGTCTATGGGTCTCTGTGTGGTGAGTCTATGGGTCTCTGTGTGATGAGTCTATGGGTCTCTGTGTGATGAGTCTATGGGTCTCTGTGTGGTGAGTCTATGGGTCTCTGTGTAGTGAGTTTATGGGTCTCTGTGTGATGGCGTGGAATGCGATCGGAGTCATTCGACTGTCTGGGTTTGTCGGCCGTGTGGGAACTGGTGGTGGTGGTTGTTGTTGTTGTTGTTGGTTGTTGTTGTTGTTTGTTGATTCACCGGAGCCCCCACCCACCGTACTGGCCACTAGGGGCGCTGCGTTGTGAGCTCGCGAGGGGAGAGGTGGGGGGCGAACTCAAGAAGGGGGGGGGGGGGAGACGCGACCCGGTCGACATTGTCACCGTGATGATGATGATGATCCACGCTCAATCCACTGCTGGGTGAAGCCCCCCCTCCATCCCTCTCCTCCCCCCCTCGTCCCCCCCTCCCCCCTCCCCCCCCATCCTCCTCCCCCCCCCCCTCCTCCTCCCTCCTCCCCTCATCTCCCCTCCTTCCCCTCCTCCTCCTCCCCTCCCCCCCCCTCTCTCCCGTCTCCTCCTCCCCTCCCCCCTCCTCCCCCTACTTCCCCTCCCTCCTCCCCCCTCCCTCCTCCTTCCCCCCCTCCCTCCCTTCCTCCTCAGTGAACCACAGTGGCTATGAGATGTTGACTACCTCGCCTGGTACGCAGGAGGTCGTGGGTTCGATCCCGACCCTGACGATGCCTGCTGCTGCTGTATATTTGGAGTCTGCGTCTCTCTCTCATCATCATCACGGTGGCTGGGAGATGTTGACTACCTCGCCTGGTACGCAGGAGGTCGTGGGTTCGATCTCTCTCTCTCTCATCATCATCACGGTGGCTGGGAGATGTTGACTACCTCGCCTGGTACACAGGAGGTCGGGCATTCGAGCCCGACCCTGACGATGCATGCTGCTGCTGCTGCTGTATATTTGGAGTCTGCGTCTCTCTCCCCGTGGGATTTCCTCGGCGCCCTCCGGGATTTCCTTCCCCCAAATTTAGCATGCGTGTGTTGCAGAGCGCACGCCCGCCGCTTGTGCATCTCCGCACGGTGACGACGATGGTGGTGGTCGGCCACTGGGCAGAGGTCGCAAACGGGTTTTGATTCCTTACCCGTACCCGTACCCGGCCGCACCAGGGTCGCAAACGGGTTCCCGTACCCGGCCGTACCCGGGCATCGATCAGCCTCCCATTGTATCTGCACCAGACGGAAATAAATTCCTCCGGTACAGCCATGGAAGGCTTCACGGTCTACTACTACCACTACCATGACCACTGCCACTACCACTGCTACCACTACGACCACCGCCACCATCACCATCACCACCACTACCAATGTCACCACCACCACCACAACCACCACTACAATCACCATCACTGCCACCGCCACCACTACCGCCACCATCACCACCACTACCAATGTCACCACCACCACCACAACCACCACTACAATCACCATCACTGCCACCACCACCACCGTCACCACCACCTGCCCGAGGAACACATCTACACCACTCCTCACTCTGTGTGACTCAGCACAAACGGGTTTTGATTCCTTACCCGTACCCGGCCGCACCAGGGTCGCAAATGGGTACCCGTACCCGGCCGTACCCGTACCCTACCCGTATCCGGCCGGGTACGGGTAGGGTACGGGTATCGGGTACCCGATTGCGACCTCTGGGATGAAGCCATGTTGCAGGCGCGGGTGGGTTGATTCTAGGAACTTGAATTGTGAGAACAGACAAGACGTTGGGAAATGAGTGACAAACGGTGACTCACCAGTGACTCACGGCCTACCCGTACCCGTACCCGGCCGCACCAGGGTCGCAAACGGGTACCCGTACCCGGCCGGGTACGGGTAGCCGGGTATCGGGTAGGGTACGGGTATCGGGTACCCGGTTGCGACCTCTGCCACTGGGTCGAGGCGCGTTCACTTGTGGCCAGTTCGCCTCGACAAAAATAAGTGCACCTAGCCTGGCACCAGCGCCCTGGTGACGTCACCGCCACTTGGTGGCGAGTGGCGATTGTTGTTGTTGTTGTTTGTGTGAGTGGGTGAGTGGGTGGACGAGTGAGTGGGTGGGTGTTTGTGTGAGTGAGTGGGTGGGTGAGTGTGTGAGTGAGTGGGTGGACGAGTGTGTGAGTGAGTGGGTGGGTGAGTGTGTGAGTGTGTGGGTGGGTGAGTGTTTGTGTGAGTGGGTGGGTGAGTGTGTGAGTGAGTGGGTGGGTGTTTGTGTGAGTGAGTGGGTGGGTGTTTGTGTGAGTGGGTGGGTGAGTGTGTGAGTGTGTGGGTGGGTGAGTGTTTGTGTGAGTGGGTGGGTGAGTGTGTGAGTGAGTGGGTGGGTGTTTGTGTGAGTGAGTGGGTGGGTGTTTGTGTGAGTGGGTGGGTGAGTGTGTGAGTGTGTGGGTGGGTGAGTGTTTGTGTGAGTGAGTGGGTGGGTGTTTGTGTAAGTGAGTGGGTGGGTGTTTGTGTGAGTTAGTGGGTGGGTGTTTTTGTGAGTGAGTGGGTGGTTGTTTTTGTGAGTGAGTGGGTGGGTGTTTGTGTGAGTGGGTGGGTGGGTGTTTGTGTGAGTGAGTGGGTGGGTGTTTGTGTGAGTGAGTGAGTGGGTGGGTGTTTGTGTGAGTGAGTGGGTGGGTGTTTGTGTGAGTGGGTGGGTGGGTGTTTGTGTGAGTGAGTGGGTGGGTGTTTGTGTGAGTGAGTGGGTGTTTGTGTGAGTGAGTGGGTGGGTGTTTGTGTGAGTGAGTGGGTGGGTGTTTGTGTGAGTGAGTGGGTGTTTGTGTGAGTGAGTGGGTGGGTGTTTGTGTGAGTGAGTGGGTGGGTGTTTGTGTGAGTGAGTGGGTGTTTGTGTGAGTGAGTGGGTGGGTGTTTGTGTGAGTGAGTGGGTGTTTGTGTGAGTGAGTGGGTGGGTGTTTGTGTGAGTAAATGGGTGTTTGTGTGAGTGAGTGGGTGGGTGTTTGTGTGAGTGAGTGAGTGGGTGGGTGTTTGTGTGAGTGAGTGGGTGGGTGTTTGTGTGAGTGGGTGGGTGGGTGTTTGTGTGAGTGAGTGGGTGGGTGTTTGTGTGAGTGAGTGGGTGGGTGTTTGTATGAGTGAGTGGGTGGGTGTTTGTGTGAGTGAGTGGGTGGGTGTTTGTGTGAGTGAGTGGGTGGGTGTTTGTGTGAGTGGGTGGGTGAGTGTTTGTGTGAGTGGGTGGGTGAGTGTTTGTGTGAGTGGGTGAGTGTTTGTGTGAGTGGGTGGGTGAGTGTTTGTGTGAGTGGGTGGGTGAGTGTTTGTGTGAGTGGGTGGGTGGGTGTTTGTGTGAGTGAGTGGGTGGGTGTTTGTGTGAGTGAGTGGGTGGGTGTTTGTGTGAGTGAGTGGGTGAGTGTTTGTGTGAGTGGGTGGGTGAGTGTTTGTGTGAGTGAGTGGGTGGGTGTTTGTGTGAGTGAGTGGGTGTTTGTGTGAGTGAGTGGGTGGGTGTTTGTGTGAGTGAGTGGGTGGGTGTTTGTGTGAGTGAGTGGGTGGGTGTTTGTGTGAGTGAGTGGGTGGGTGTTTGTGTGAGTGAGTGGGTGGGTGTTTGTGTGAGTGAGTGGGTGGGTGTTTGTGTGAGTGGGTGGGTGGGTGTTTGTGTGAGTGGGTGGGTGGGTGTTTGTGTGAGTGAGTGGGTGGGTGTTTGTGTGAGTGAGTGGGTGGGTGTTTGTGTGAGTGAGTGGGTGGGTGTTTGTTTGAGTGAGTGGGTGGGTGTTTGTGTAAGTGAGTGGGTGGGCGTTTGTGTGAGTGAGTGGGTGGGTGTTTGTGTGAGTGAGTGGGTGGGTGTTTGTGTGAGTGGGTGGGTGAGTGTTTGTGTGAGTGGGTGGGTGAGTGTTTGTGTGAGTGAGTGGGAGGGTGTTTGTGTGAGTGAGTGGGTGGGTGTTTGTGTGAGTGAGTGGGTGGGTGTTTGTGTGAGTGAGTGGGTGGGTGTTTGTGTGAGTGAGTGGGTGTTTGTGTGAGTG
This sequence comes from Lampetra fluviatilis, assembly GCF_964198595.1. Lineage (NCBI taxonomy): Eukaryota > Metazoa > Chordata > Hyperoartia > Petromyzontiformes > Petromyzontidae > Lampetra > Lampetra fluviatilis. The sequence continues at coordinate 3,550,390 of NC_136344.1, read as the reverse complement.
AGTGGGTGGGTGTTTGTGTGAGTGAGTGGGTGGGTGTTTGTGTGAGTGAGTGGGTGGGTGTTTGTGTGAGTGAGTGGGTGGGTGTTTGTGTGAGTGAGTGGGTGAGTGTTTGTGTGAGTGGGTGGGTGGGTGTTTGTGTGAGTGAGTGGGAGGGTGTTTGTGTGAGTGAGTGGGTGGGTGTTTGTGTGAGTGGGTGGGTGGGTGTTTGTGTGAGTGGGTGGGTGTTTGTGTGAGTGGGTGGGTGGGTGTTTGTGTGAGTGAGTGGGTGGGTGTTTGTGTGAGTTAGTGGGTGAGTGTTTGTGTGAGTGGGTGGGTGGGTGTTTGTGTGAGTGGGTGGGTGGGTGTTTGTGTGAGTGGGTGGGTGTTTGTGTGAGTGGGTGGGTGGGTGAGTGTGTGAGTGAGTGTGTGTGTTAGTGAGTGTGTGAGTGAGTGAGTGTGTGAGTGAGTGAGTGAGTGTGTGAGTGAGTGAGTGAGTGTGTGAGTGGGTGTGTGAGTGAGTGTGTGAGTGAATGAGTGATTGTGTTAGTGAGTGTGAGTGAGTGTGTGAGTGTGTGAGTGTGTGTGAGTGAGTGTGTGAGTGAGTGTGTGAGTGAGTGTGTGAGTGAGTGTGTGAGTGAGTGAGTGTGTGAGTGTGTGAGTGGGTGTGAGTGAGTGTGTGAGTGTGTGAGTGAGTGAGTGTGTGAGTGAGTGTGTGAGTGAGTGTGTGAGTATGTGAGTGTGTGAGTGTGTGAGTGAGTGAGTGTGTGAGTGGGTGTGTAAGTGTGTGAGTGAGTGAGTGTGAGTGAGTGTGAGTGTGTGAGTGTGTGATTGTGGGGAGCGGTGGTGTAGTGGTTAGCACGCTGCGCTATGAACCCGGCGACCCGAGTTCGATTCCCGCTCACGGCCAACACAACCAGTGACGATTATCTTGGGGCCACCCCTAGGTCCACTCACTCTCTCACTCACTCTCTCACTCACCCACTCACACTCTCTCAATCACTTGCTTACTCACCCACCCACTCACACTCTCACTCACCCACCCACTCACACTCTCACTCACTCACCCACTCACACTCTCACTCACTCTCTCACTCACACTCTCACTCACTCACTCTCTCAGTCGCTCACTCACCCACCCACTCACCTATTCACTCACCGACTCACCTACTCACTCACCCACCCACCCACTCACTCACCCGCTCACTCACCCACTCACCCACACTCTCGCTCGCTCACACCCTCACTCGCTCACTCACTCACCCACCCACTCACCCACACTCACTCACTCTCAGTCGCTCACTCACCCACTCACTCACCCACCCACCCACTCATACCCACTCACCCACTCACTCACCAACTCACCCACACACTCACCCACCCACTCACCCACACTCTCGCTCGCTCACACCCTCACTCGCTCACTCACTCACCCACTCACCCACTCACACTCACTCACTCTCTCAGTCGCTCTCCCATCCACCCACTCACCCTCTCCGCTCACCCCTCCCCCCTGCACACAAAGACAAAGATCCCCCGTATAGCCTCAACCAGACGTTTGGGACAAGTGCTGTTCGCAAGTAACACCTTACGAAGGCCTCGCTCGGGGGGTGCCAGGCAGCGTGCCCGCCTTTGTCTCCCCCCACCACCACGGCCATCTCGCCGCTCATTTGAGGCCGAGCGGACCTAAGAGCGGCGAATCCAACTGGGGTCTCCAGCCCCGCGTTGGCTTGGGTGGGTGGGTCACGTGTGTGGGGGGGGGTGGTGGCGTGCGAGGTGGTTCGTAGCGGTGGCGCTAACCGCTGCGCCACCGCTCCCCCTTAAGCACTCACGCAGACTCTGAGCGGTTGGCCCCTCCCCCTCCCCCCCAAACTGGCCCCTCCCCCCCCAGCCCCTCCCCCCCCTCGTGCTCCTCCGAGGGGAGCCTTTATTAATACCTGAATTCTGCGGGAATGGAAATTGGCTTCGCCCCCCCTCTAGGGAAGGGCTTTCAACCCGACGCCGCCCCCACCCACCCACCCACCATTTCCCCCCCCCACCCCCCACCACCATCTCCCCACTCACCCACCCACCCACCAGCCACCACCACCACCACCACCCTCACCACCACCACCACCCCCCCCCACAACCCATCCCTCCATCGAGCCGGGAAGGCGGCGCATTTGGCAACTCCCGTGGCAGTAACCTGGCGTCACGCTATGCAGAAATAAAAGGGGATTTTTTTTTGTGTGTGTCCGCCTGCAAGAGAGAGGTGGGTGGGTGGAGTGGGGTGGGTGGCTAGGGGGAGGGGTGGGTGGGTGGGTGGGTGGGGGGGTGCAGGAGCGGGGGAAAGGGGGGGGGGTGGGGGCCCTGGGGGGTGAGAGAGGGTGAGAGAGAGAGCGAGCGAGGGGAGAGCGACGGGAGAGCTTGCAGAGTGAGAGAGACGCACGCACACAGAGAGAGGTGGGGAAGGGGAGAGAGTGGGAGAGTGAGGAGTTGAAAGGGGGGTGGAGTTCGTGGGTGCGTGGTCGATCGCTCCCTGAGCGAGTGGTCGAGTGGTCGACCCAGCACGTGGTTGAGCCATCGCGTGGTTGAGCGAGCGAATGGTTGAGTTGTCGAATGGTTGAGCGAGCGAATGGTTGAATGGTCGACCCAGCCCATGGTTGAGCGAGCGAATGGTTGAGTGGTCGACCCAGCCCATGGTTGAGCGAGCGAGTGGTTGAGTGGTCGACCCAGCCCATGGTTGAGCGAGCGAGTGGTTGAGTGGTCGACCCAGCCCATGGTTGAGCGAGCGAATGGTTGAGTGGTCGACCCAGCCCATGGTCGAGCCAGCGAGTGGTTGAGTGGTCGACCCAGCCCATGGTCGAGCGAGCGAGAGTTGGAGAGAGAGAGCACGCGTCCCCCCCCCCCGAGCGCTATGTATGGTGACGGTGTCGGCGGCTTGGAGGGAGGGATGGAGAGAGAGAGAGGAGAGAGATTACAGATTGATGAGAGAGTCGGCGAGTGAGTGAGTGTGGGAGCAGCGTGTCCGTCGGGAGAGAGGCCGAGAGATGCAGGGGGTGGTGGGTGGGCTGGGAGGGAAAGGGGAGAGAGACACGGGAGGGAAAGGGGAGAGAGAGAGACACGAGAGGGAAGGGTGAATGAGAGAGAGAGAGAGCGCCTCCTCTGATGACTCGGTAACGTGGGGTATGTCCCCCGGTGGAGGTGGAAACTCAGGGATGGCTCGGAGAGAGACGGCGCCTAGCCAAGGGTAGGGAGGGAGGGAGGATGGAGGAGGTGGTGGTGGTGGGGGTAGAGCGGAGAGAGAGAGATGGGGGGGTGGAGGCACAGAGGCGAGGGAGAGAGCCAGGAACAGCACTCTCTAGGGACGAACCAAAAACAGAGATGATGTGGAGCTCGCTCTCTCCTCTCCTCTCTCTCGTCTCCCTCTCTCATCTCTCCCTCCCCTCCCCTCTCTCTCTCTGTGGGAGTCGTCACGGGGCCGTGTCAACAGCAAGGCTCAGCCCCTCAACGGAACCCCGTGTCTCTCCCGTGTGTCTGTGTGTCTCTCCGTGTGTATGTGTGTGTGTCTCCGTGTGTCTGTGTGTCTCTCCGTGTGTATGTGTGTGTGTCTCCGTGTGTATGTGTGTCTCTCCGTGTGTCTGTGTGTCTCTCCGTGTGTCTGTGTGTCTCTCCGTGTGTCTGTGTGTGTATGTGTGTCTCTCCGTGTGTCTGTGTGTCTCTCCGTGTGTCTGTGTGGCTCTCCGTGTGTCTGTGTGTCTCTCCGTGTTTCTCTGTGTGTCTGTGTCTCTCCGTGTGTCTCTCCGTGTGTCTGTGTGTCTCTCCGTGTCTTCGTGTGTCTGTGTGTCTATCCGTGTGTGTCTTGGTGTGTCTGTGTGTCTCTCCGTGTGTCTGTGTCTCTCCATGTGTCTCTCCGTGTGTCTGTGTCTCTCCGTGTGTCTGTGTGTCTCTCCGTGTGTCTGTGTGTCTCTCCGTGTGTCTGTGTCTCTCCGTGTGTCTGTGTCTCTCCGTGTGTCTGTGTCTCTCCGTGTGTCTGTGTCTCTCCGTGTGTCTGTGTGTCTCTCCGTGTGTCTGTGTGTCTCTCCGTGTGTCTGTGTCTCTCCGTGTGTCTGTGTCTCTCCGTGTGTCTGTGTCTCTCCGTGTGTCTGTGTGTCTCTCCGTGTGTTTGTGTATCTGTGTGTCTCTCCGTGTGTCTGTGTGTCTCTCCGTGTGTCTGTGTCTCTCCGTGTGTCTGTGTGTCTCTCCGTATGTCTGTGTCTCTCCGTGTGTATGTGTGTCTCTCCGTGTGTCTGTGTGTCTCTCCATGTGTCTGTGTGTCTCTCCGTGTGTCTCTCCGTGTGTCAGTGTCTCTCTCCGTGTGTCTGTGTGTCTCTCCGTGTGTCTGTCTTTCTCCGTGTGTCTGTGTGTCTCTGTGTCTTCGTGTGTCTGTGTGTCTCTCTGTGTGTCTCTCGGTGTGTCTGTGTGTTTCTCCGTGTGTCTCTCCGTGTGTCTGTGTGTCTCTCCGTGTCTCTCTGTGTGTCTGTGTGTCTGTGTCTCTCTTGTGGCTTCGTGTCTCTATGTGTCTCTCCATGTGTCTCTCCGTGTGTCTGTGTGTCTCTCCGTGTGTCTGTGTGTCTCTCCGTGTCTCTCTGTGTATCTGTGTGTCTCTCCGTGTGTCTGTGTGTCTCTCTATGTGTCTGTGTCTCTCTGTGTGTCTCTCCGTGTGTCTGTGTGGCTCTCCGTGTGTCTGTGTCTCTCCGTGTGTCTTCGTGTGTCTGTGTGGCTCTCCGTGTGTCCGTGTGTCTCCATGTCTCTCTCTGTGTGTCTGCCACCATATCTCCGTGCCCCGGTGTCTCCGTGCCCCGGTGTCTCTGTGACCCCGTGACCGTGCGACCCCGTGACCCCGAGACTGTGTGACCCCATGACCATGTGACCCCATGACCATGTGAGCCCGTGACCATATTTCATCTCAATATGCCATGGGGGGGCAGGGGTGAGTGGGGGGGGGGTATGTGTGTGTGTGTGGGGGGGGTGTGTGTGTGTGGTTCGATTCCCGCTCACGGAAAACACCAGTGACGATTATCTGAACCGGTCCTGGGCCTCCCCTAGGTCGACTCAGCCTCAAATGAGTACCTGGTGCGGTGTGTAGTAAACATCGCCACTGGGGAGACAAAGGCGGCTGGGCGTGGTGTTGGCCTTCATAGGTGCTACTCGCTAACAGCACTTGCCCCCTTATAGTCTGTTAAGGCTACACGGGGGATCTTTGTCTTTGTGATGTGCTTGTGTCGAAATGCAGCATCCTCTCCTTCGTTCCCACCTGTCCACCTACCCACCTGTTCACCTACCCACCTGTTCACCTACCCACCTGTCCACCTACCCACCTGTTCACCTACCCACCTAACCACCTACCCACCTACCCACCTGTTCACCTACCCACCTGTTCACCTACCCACCTACCCACCTACCCACCTGTTCACCTACCCACCTGTTCACCTACCCACCTGTTCACCTACCCACCTGTTCACCTACCCACCTGCTCACCTATCCACCTGTCCACCTACCCACCTGTTCACCTGCCCACCTGTCCACCTACCCACCTACCCACCTGTTCACCTACCCACCTAACCACCTACCCACCTACCCACCTGTCCACCTACCCACCTGTTCACCTACCCACCTGCCCACCTGCCCACCTACCCACCTACCCACCTGTCCACCTACCCACCTGTCCACCTACCCACCTGCCCACCTGCCCACCTACCCACCTGTCCACCTACCCACCTGTTCACCTACCCACCTGCCCACCTGCCCACCTACCCACCTACCCACCTGTCCACCTACCCACCTGTTCACCTACCCACCTGCCCACCTGCCCACCTACCCACCTGTTCACCTACCCACCTACCCACCTACCCACCTACCCACCTGTCCACCTGTCCACCTACCAACACGAACACCTGTCCAGTGATGACGTTGGCAGTGGGCACGGCAATCTCAAAGAGGGCGGCTTCGGTGACGTCATTGCCGAGGTTGTGACCGGAACATCCATCGCGATGCTGCCGGTTGGGTGGCTGGGAGATGTTGACTACCTCGCCTGGTACGCAGGAGGTCGTGGGTTCGATCTCTCTCTCATCATCATCACGGTGGCTGGGAGATGTTGACTACCTCGCCTGGTACGCAGGAGGTCGTGGGTTCAATCTCTCTCTCGTCATCATCACGGTGGCTGGGAGATGTTGACTACCTCGCCTGGTACGCAGGAGGTCGTGGGTTCGATCTCTCTCTCTCATCATCATCACGGTGGCTGGGAGATGTTGACTACCTCGCCTGGTACACAGGAGGTCGTGGGTTCGATCTCTCTCTCGTCATCATCACGGTGGCTGGGAGATGTTGACTACCTCGCCTGGTACACAGGAGGTCGTGGGTTCGATCTCTCTCTCGTCATCATCACGGTGGCTGGGAGATGTTGACTACCTCGCCTGGTACACAGGAGGTCGTGGGTTCAATCTCTCTCTCGTCATCATCACGGTGGCTGGGAGATGTTGACTACCTCGCCTGGTACACAGGAGGTCGTGGGTTCGATCTCTCTCTCATCATCATCACGGTGGCTGGGAGATGTTGACTACATCGCCTGGTACACAGGAGGTCGTGGGTTCGATCTCTCTCTCATCATCATCACGGTGGCTGGGAGATGTTGACTACCTCGCCTGGTACGCAGGAGGTCGTGGGTTCGATCTCTCTCTCATCATCATCACGGTGGCTGGGAGATGTTGACTACCTCGCCTGGTATGCAGGAGGTCGTGGGTTCGATCCCAACCCTGACGACGCCTGCTGCTGTATATTTGAAGTCTGCGTCTCTCTCTTTCGTCATCATCACGGTGGCTGGGAGATGTTGACTACCTCGCCTGGTATACAGGAGGTTAGTGCGTTCGATTCCGACCCATGATGGCCGCTGTATATTTGGAGTTTGCCGTCCCACGGTTATCTCATCTCGTTCCTTCGTTAGTTCGTTTCTCAGTCCTGGTGAGGATCACGGTAGCAGCGTGTTGAGTAGGGTGGTACACAGCTCCCTTTCCCTGGCGACAGACTCTGGCACTACTACACTACACTGCACACTACACTATACACTACACTATATACTACTACACTATACACTACACTATACACTACACTATACACTACTACACTATACTATACACTACACTATATACTACTACACTATACTATACACTATACTATACACTATACTATATACTACACTATACACTACACTATATACTACTACACTATACACTACACTATATACTACTACACTATACACTACACTATACACTACACTATACACTATACACTACTACACTATACTATACACTACACTATATACTACTACACTATACTATACACTATACTATACACTATACTATACACTACACTATACACTACACTATACACTACTATACTATACACTATACTATACACTATACTATACACTACACTATACACTATACTATACACTACACTATACACTACACTATACACTACTACACTATACTATACACTATACTATACACTATACTATATACTACACTATACACTACACTATACACTACTACACTATACTATACACTACACTATACACTACTACACTATACACTACTACACTATACTATACACTATACTATATACTACACTATACACTATACTATACACTACACTATACACTACACTATACACTACTACACTATACTATACACTATACTATACACTATACTATATACTACACTATACACTACACTATACACTACTACACTATACTATACACTACACTATACACTACTACACTATACACTACTACACTATACTATACACTACACTATATACTACACTATACACTACACTATACTATACACTACACTATATACTACACTATACACTACTACACTATACACTACTACACTATACTATACACTACACTATATACTACACTATACACTACACTATACTATACACTACACTATACACTACACTATACACTACTACACTATACACTACACTACTATACACTACACTATACACTACACTATACACTACTACACTATACACTACTACACTATACTATACACTATACTATATACTACACTATACACTACTACACTATACACTACTACACTATACTATACACTATACTATACACTATACTATACACTATACTATATACTACACTATACACTACTACACTATACACTACTACACTATACTATACACTACACTATACACTACTACACTATACACTACTACACTATACACTACACTACTATACACTACACTATACACTACTACACTACTACACTATACTATACACTACACTATACACTACACTATATACTACTACACTATACACTACACTAAACACTACACTATACACTACACTATACACTACACTACTACACTACACACTACACTATACACTACACTATACACTACACTACTACACTACACACTACACTCTACACTACTATACACTACACTATACACTACTATACACTACTATACACTACTATACACTACACTATACACTACACTACACACTACACTATACACTACACTATACACTACTACAATATACACTATACACTACACTACTACACTATACACTACACTCTACACTACACTATACACTACACGATACACTACACGATACACTACACTATACACTACACTATACACTACACGATACACTACACTATACACTACACTATACACTACACTACTACACTATACACTACACTACTACACTCTACACTACACTATACACTACACTATACACTACACTATACACTACATTATACACTACACTATACACTACACTATACACTACACGATACACTACACTATACACTACACTATACACTACACTACTACACTATACACTACACTACTACACTCTACACTACACTATACACTACACTATACACTACACTATACACTACTATACACTACACTATACACTACACTACACACTACACTATACACTACACTATACACTACACTACACACTACACTACACACTACACTACACACTACACTATACACTACACTACACACTACACTATACACTATACACTACACTATACACTACTACTCTATACACTACACTACTACACTATACACTACACTATACACTACACTATACACTACTACACTACACTACTACACTCTACACTACACTCTACACTACACTATACACTACACACTACACTACACTATACACTACTACACTATACACTACACTACACTACTACACATTACACTATACACTACACTAATACACTACACTATACACTACTACACTAATACACTACTATACTCTACACTACACTCTACACTACACACTACACTATACACTACACTATGCACTACTATACACTACACTATACACTACACTATGCACTACTATACACTACACTTTACACTACACTATACACTACACACTACACTATACACTACACTATACACTACACTACACACTACACTATACACTATACACTACACTATACACTACTACACTATACACTACACTATACACTACTACACTACACTACTACACTCTACACTACACTACACTATACACTACACTATACACTACACTACACACTACACTATACACTATACACTACACTACACTATACACTACACTACTACACTACACTATACACTACACTACACACTACACTACTACACTATACACTACACTATACACTACTACACTACACTACTACACTCTACACTACACACTACACTACTACACTCTACACTACACACTACACTATACACTACTACACTATACACTACACTTTACACTACTATACACTACACTATACACTACACTATACACTACACTATACACTACACTATACACTACACTATACACTACACTATACACTACACTATACACTACACTACTACACTACACTATACACTACTACACTATACACTATACACTACACACTACACTACACACTACACTATACACTATACACTACTACACTATACACTACACTACACTATACACTACACTATACACTACACTACACACTACACTATACACTTTACACTACACTATACACTACTACACTATACACTACACTATACACTACACTATACACTACTACACTACACTACTACACTCTACACTACACTATACACTACACTATACACTACACTACACACTACACTATACACTATACACTACACTATACTATACACTACACTACTACACTACACTATACACTACACTACACACTACACTACTACACTATACACTACACTATACACTACTACACTACACTACTACACTCTACACTACACACTACACTACTACACTACACACTACACTATACACTACTACACTATACACTACACTTTACACTACTATACACTACACACTACACTATACACTACACTATACACTACACTATACACTACACTACACTATACACTACTACACTACACTATACACTACTACACTATACACTATACACTACACACTACACTATACACTACTACACTATACACTACACTACACTATACACTACACTATACACTACACTACACTATACACTACACTACACACTACACTATACACTATACACTACACTATACACTACTACACTATACACTACACTATACACTACTACACTACACTACTACACTCTACACTACACTATACACTACACTATACACTACACTACACACTACACTATACACTATACACTACACTACACTATACACTACACTACTACACTACACTATACACTACACTACACACTACACTACTACACTATACACTACACTATACACTACTACACTACACTACTACACTCTACACTACACACTACACTACTACACTCTACACTACACACTACACTATACACTACTACACTATACACTACACTTTACACTACTATACACTACACACTACACTACACACTACACTATACACTACACTATACACTACACTATACACTACACTACACTATACACTACTACACTACACTATACACTACTACACTATACACTATACACTACACACTACACTACACACTACACTATACACTACTACACTATACACTACACTACACACTACACTATACACTTCCTCTTGTCGCCTCGCTCTACGTTGACACCACTGCGGCCCTCCCTATCTCTGGGTCCGCAATGTGCACGTGGTCTAAGAGCGACACGGAGATTCTGGGTGAATCAGATGTGTGAATTAAAACTGTAATTAATGGGATTTCCCCCCCTCTTTCTTTCTGGCGACAAAGCTGAAACCTTTTTGCAAGGAATCACGTTCACGTGAATTGCTTGCGGGTCAAAAAATGCGAAAAAAAAACAACATTCTAGATTAGAAGTTTTCGTGACTGCAAGGATATGTATTTATATAAACACGTGCCTCTCAGTAGCTGCAGTAATGTTTGCTGGAGCAGTCGCACCTGGCGACGGATGCTTGTGTTGCTTCTGAAACGTCGTCATTTAATTCAGTGACTTCACCGGGAAACAAGTAAACCCGTAAAAACAAAGTTTTTCACTATAAATCCTTTATATGCGTGGCATCGGGGCGGCTAGAGTCCTCTCGTCCTCTGGCTTGAGATGGCTGCCACCTATGGGTCAGATGATTGTCTGGCAGCATTAAACAATTGGTTATTAAACATTTTTTTTCCCCTAAACAGTGTAAAAATTTTGAATAAAATTTTCACGAAAATGCATTGTCACGCACAAACGAGTCTGTGTGCAAAATGTCAGCTCGATTGGATCACGGGAAGTGGGTTAAAAAACGACCGAAAGATTTGCACGGTCCTAAGCAAGCAAGCGAACTTAATATAAAGGATAAAAAAAAAACTACATTAATAACACTGGTCAACAAACAAACAAATTCTGGCCTGGACTTTTGCAGCTGTTTTAAACTAATTTCAGGGTGCTGATTCCAAATCTGATCTCAGATTTGCTCTATCACATCTCATTTTTAAATCCTTTATTAAATCCTTTATATTAAGTCCGCGTGCTTGCTTGCTTGCGTGCTTGCTTGCTTGCTTAGGACCGTGCAAATCATTCGGTCGTTTTTTAACCCACTTCCCGTGATCCAATCGAGCTGACATTTTCCACACAGACTCGTTGTGCGAGACAATTAATGTTCGTGGGAAAAAAATTCCAAAAATGTTACACTTTTTAGGCAAAAACATTTTATTATACATATATTCAAATAGAATTCATTCATGGCTTTGGCTGAAGGTCACAGTATAAGAGCCCAGATCGTAACCCCTCCACAGGCCGTGGCGGAGTAGCGCAGTTGGTAGCGCCCTCGCTTCCCATGCCAAAGGTCGCGGGATCGATCCCCGCGTCCTCCGCAGGCGAATATATTTCAAATCCTTAATATTAAGTTCGCTTGCTTGCTTGCTTAGGACCGTGCAAATCTTTCGCTCGTTTTTTAACCCACTTGCCGTGATCCAATCGAGCTGACATTTTCCACACAGACTCGTTGTGTGTGACAAGTAATTTTCGTGAAATTTTTTTTCCAAAATTTTACACTGTTTAGGGAAAACAAATTAAATATTTAATTACCAATTGCTTAATACTGGCAGACAATCATCTGACCCATATGTGGCAGCCATCTCAAGCCAGAGGACGAGAGGACTCTAGCCGCCACGCATTTAAAGGATTTAGAGTGAAAAACTTTGTTTTTACGGGTTTACTTGTTATCCTATCGGCATACCCCATTTTCATTGATTTTAGCCGACATTAACTCTGTCACTTATGATTGCAAGTTGTTGCGAGTCAGTGACTGCTTTAGTGTTAAAATGTGGTGCTGTGTTTTTAGGATAGTGTGTTTATAATATCATTTTATGTAGATATCCACATTTATTTAATATTTTTCTTCTGCAGTTTTTATTGAATATTAGATATCTCAAAAACCTGATGTGATAGACAAAAACTGATGCCAGATTTGGAATCAGCACCACAAAATCACATCAAAACCGTTGGAATACCTTATGCCAGAAAAACTGTCTTGACCAGTGGTAGTGGTAGTAGTAGTGATGGTGATGGTAGTGGTCGTGGTGGTAGTGGTGGTGATGGTGGTAGTGGTGATGGTGGTGACGATGGTGATAGGTGATGATGGTAGTGGTGGTAGTAGTGGTGGTGGTAGTGGTGGTGATGGTAGTGGTGGTGGTGATGGTAGTGACGATGGTGGTGGTGGTGGTGATGGTGGTAGTGGTGGTGGTGACGATGGTGATAGTGGTGACGATGGTGGTGGTGGTGGTGGTGATGGTGGTGGTGGTGATTGTGGTGGTGGTGATGGTGATGGTGGTGGTAGTGGTGATGGTGGTGACGATGGTGATGGTGGTAGTGGTGGTGGTAGTGGTGATGGTGGTGATAGTGGTGACGATGGTGGTGGTGGTAGTGGTGATGGTGGTGGTAGTGGTGGTAGTGGTGGTGGTGACGATGGTGGTGGTAGTGGTGATGGTGGTGGTCATAGTGGTGATGGTAGTGGTGATTGTAGTGGTGGTGGGAGTGGTGGTAGTGGTAATGGTGGTAGTGGTGGTGGTAGTGGTAGTGGTGGTAGTGGCGGTGGTGACGATGGTGGTGGTAGTGGTAATGATGGTGGTAACGGTGGTGGTGGTAGTGGTGGTGGTAGTGGTGGTAGTGGTGGTGGTAGTGGTAGTGGTGGTAGTGGTTGTGGTGACGATGGTAGTGGTGACGATGGTGATGGTAGTAGTGGTAGCGGTGGTAGTGGTGGTTAGTGGTGATGGTGGTGGTAGTGGTGATGGTGGTGATGGTGGTGGTGGTAGTGGTGGTGGTGGTAGTGGTGGTGATGGTGATGGTGGTAGTGGTGGTAGTAGCGATGGTGACGATGGTGATTGATAGTAGTGGTGGTAGTGGTGGTAGCGGTGGTAGTGGTGGTGACGATGATGGTGATGGTGACGATGGTAGTGGTGGTGGTGGTGACGATGGTGGTGGTGATGGTGACGATGGTGGTGGTGGTGGTGACGATGGTGGTGATGATGGTGACGATGGTGGTGGTGGTGGTAGTGGTGATGGTGACGATGGTGATGGTGACGATTGTGGTGGTGACGATGGTGGTAGTGGTGGTGACGATGGTGGTGGTGGTGGTGACGATGGTGGTGGTGATGGTGACGATGGTGGTGGTGGTGGTGACGATGGTGGTGATGGTGGTAGTGGTGACGGTGGTGATGGTGATGGTAGTGGTGGTAGTAGTGGTGACGATGGTGGTGATGGTGGTGACGATGGTGGTGGTGATGGTGACGATGGTGGTGGTGGTGGTGACGTTGGTGGTGGTGTTTAGGAGGCTGTGCGCGTCGCTGTGCTGTGAGCCGCCAGGCTGAACTCTTCGGAGAGCTCCGGCTCTCGCTTAATTTAAAGTAAATGTGACGTTTATGGATTATTAAACTCATCATCATCATCATTGCCTTTCATGTTTAGGCTGCTGCTGCTGCTTTGCTTTTGTGCTGAGAAACACGCGGCAGCCTCCACCACTACTACCACCACCACCACCACCTCTCAACCCACCACCACCACTCAAACCACTACCACCACTACCACCACCACTACCACTCAATCCACTACCACCACCACCACCACTCAAACTACCACCACCACTCAAACTACCATACCCACTACCACCACCACCACCACCTCTCAAACTACCACCACCACTCAAACTACCATACCCACTACCACCACCACCACCACCACCACTCAAACTACCATACCCACTACCACCACCACCACCACCTCTCAAACTACCACCACCACTCAAACTACCATACCCACTACCACCACCACCACCACCACCACTCAAACTACCACCACCACTCAAACTACCATACCCACTACCACCACCACCACCACCACTCAATCCACCACCACCACCACCACCACCACTCAAACTACCACCACCACCCAAACTACCATACCCACTACCACCACCACCACCACCACTCAATCTACCACCACCACCACCACCTCTCAATCCACTACCCAATCCACCACCACCACTACCACCACTACCACCCAATCCACCACCACCACTACCACCACTACCACCCAATCCACCACCACCACTACCACCACTACCACCCAATCCACCACCACCACTACCACCACTACCACCCAATCCACCACCACCACCACCACCTCTCAATCCACTACCCAATCCACCACCACCACCCGTACCCGGCCGGGTACGAGTAGGATACGGGTAGGGTACGGCCGGGTACGGGTACCCGTTTGCGACCCTGGTGCGGCCGGGTACGGGTACGGGTAAGGAATCAAAACCCGTTTGTGCTGAGTCACACAGAGTGAGGAGTGGTGTCGATGTGTTCCTCGGGCAGGTGGTGGTGACGGTAGTGGTGGTGGTGGCAGTGATGGTGATTGTAGTGGTGGTTGTGGTGGTGGTGGTGACATTGATAGTGGTGGTGATGGTGATGGTGGCGGTGGTCGTAGTGGTAGCAGTGGTAGTGGCAGTGATCATGGTCGTGGTAGTAGTAGACCGTGAAGCCTTCCATGGCTGTACCGGAGGAATTTATTTCCGTCTGGTGCAGATACAATGGGAGGCTGATCGATGCCCGGGTGTGGTCAAGGGATGGCTCCCTATTGGTCAACCACGTTACGTATGCCGATGATCTGGTGATTGCTGCTCACTCAGAGGAGGAGTTGAAAGTGTTGCTGCTGATGCTGGAGCTTGCCACTGTGAATAAGCACCTGCCTGGATATTTTGTGCCATCAGGCACTCCAACCCCTCAACTCCCCATTGGTGATGGGGCAGTTGTGGAGAGAGTGGAGAGTTTTCCATACCTCGGCAGTGTGCTTATGACCAGCTCGGGTTTGACAGCAGAGGTCTCACTCCGAATCAGTCGAGCGGCATTATCTTTTCATCGGTTGCGTAACGCTGTGTGGAAGCTACCTGGTCTGTCGCTCCGCACAAAGCTTCAGGTCTTCTCGGCCACGGTCATTCCCTCCCTTCTCTACGCTTGCGAAACGTGGACCCCCCTAGTGGAGCATCTTCGCCGGATAGAAACATTTAGGCTGGCCTGCCTACGATCAATCCTGGGTTTAACCAGGCTGGATTGTGTGAGGAGCTCAATTTTTTTTTTAAGATCTGGTCAAAGTCCCATTGGTAAGCTACTCCGGAAGGCAAGGCTGCATTGGCTGGGTCATGGAGCCCGCATGCCCAGCCACCGCATGCCTAAACAGCTTTTGTTCAGCCGAATAGAGGGGGCTAAATGGGTACAGCACCGGCTAGAGAAGAAATGAAGTGATGTGGTACAGGAGGATGTGGAGCTGAGTGGACTTGTTGTCAAGATCGGCCTCTGTGGAGGAGGCTCGTGAAGGACGCTGCTGGGCAGTTGGAGGCAGTCGCCCTCCAACAACAACGGAGGGCGGAGGAGCGACGCTCACAACAACGAGCGGAGTGCCGGGCGGTTAAAACACAGCAAATTGGCACAGTAGGGGGCACAGGTGGTGCATCGGCCAGTCATCTCGGTCATCTCGGTCAGTCGACCCGTGGTACCTGCTGGGTCTGCCCCGTGACCTCCTGCCAGCGGGCGTTCGACACTTCACGTGGTAGCCTCAAGGTGCACATGGCCTGGCACAGGCGTCGTGGTGACATGACTGCCACTTAGTGGAGAATGGCGGTTGTTATTGTTGGTAGTGGTTGTGGTGGTGGTGGTGGGTGTAGTGGTAGTGGTGGTGGGTGTAGTGGTGGTTGTGTTAGAAGTGGTGGTAGTGGGGGTGGGTGTTGTGGTGGTTGTGCTAGAAGTGGTGGTGTTAGTGGTGGTAGTGGTGGTTGTTAGAAGTGGTGGTAGTGGTGGTGGTGGTGGTAGTGGTGTTGGTGGTGGTAGTGGTGGTTGTTAGAAGTGGTGGTAGTGGTGTTGGTGGTGGTGGTAGGGGTGGTGGTTGTTAGAAGTGGTGGTAGTGGTGTTGGTGGTGTTGGTGGTGGTAGTGGTGGTTGTTAGAAGTGATGGTAGTGCTGGTAGTCGTGGTAGTGGTGGTGGTGGTAGTAGTGGTGGTAGTGGTGTTGGTGGTGTTGGTGGTGTTAGTGATGGTAGTGGTGGTAGTGGTGTTTGTGGTGGTGGTAGGGGTGGTGCTTGTTAGAAGTGGTGGTAGTGGTGTTGGTGGTGGTGGTGTTGGTGGTGGTAGTGGTGTTTGTGGTGGTGGTGGTGGTGGTGGTAGTAGTGATGGTAGTGGTGTTTGTGGTGGTGCTAGTGGTTACGCAATGTGTCTGCGCGGCTGGAGGCCCGGCTAACGAGACGCGGCCGGGTCAGAGGTTGCGACCTCCTGGGGTGATGGGGGGGGGGTGATGGGGGGGGGGTGATGGGTGGAGGAGTGATGGGTGGGTGGGGTGGGGGGGAGACCCCCACGGAGAAAGGGGGAGAGTGGCGGGGGGGGGGCTCAAAGAACAAACACTTAGAGGAGGAGCGACACGGGAGAGCGCGGGAGAGTAGAGAGGGAGCGGAGGGAGCGGAGGAGATGTGGAGATGTGGAGATGTGGAGATGTGGAGATGTGGAGATGTGGAGATGTGGAGATGTGGAGATGTGGAGATGTGGAGATGTGGAGATGTGGAGATGTGGAGATGTGGAGATGTGGAGAGCGATGACGAGAGAAGAGGCCTCGGCTGGGCCCAACGTTGCGACCGCTGTACACGGCAGCCATAGCGGGTGAAATGTCACCGCCACCGTCACCGTCACTACCGCCACCGCCACCACCATCACCGCCACCACCGCCACCATCACCGCCACCGCCACCGCCATCACCATCACCATCACCGCCACCACCATCACCATCACCGCCACCACCACCATCACCATCACCGCCACCACCATCACCGCCACCACCATCACCATCATCACCATCACCATCACCGCCACCGCCACCACCATCACCCTCACCGCCACCACCGCCACCATCACCATCACCGCCACCACCATCACCATCACCGCCACCACCACCATCACCATCACCGCCACCGCCATCACCGCCACCGCCACCACCATCACCGCCACCACCGTCACCGCCGTCACCACCATCACCATCAAAACCGTCACTGTCACTGGCCGGGTACGGGTAGGGTACGGGTATCGGGTACCCGATTGCGACCTCTGGGATGAAGCCATGTTGCAGGCGCGGGTGGGTTGATTCCAGGAACTTGAATTGTGAGAAGAGACAAGACGTTGGGAAATGAATGACAAACGGTGACTCACCAGTGACTCACGGCCTACCCGTACCTGTACCCGGCCGCACCAGGGTCGCAAACGGGTACCCGTACCCGGCCGGGTAGCCGGGTATCGGGTAGGGTACGGGTACTCTCAGCATAGAGGCTCAGCCTCTCTGTTGCCCCCTATTGGCCTGTGGTCGGTATTGCCGGCAACTGCATGGGGACGGGGCATCTTGGGCCCAATAACGTTACACACACACAGACTCACACAGAGACCCATAGACTCGCACAGAGACCCATAGACTCGCACAGAGACCCATAGACTCGCACAGAGACCCATAGACTCACACAGAGACCCGTCGACTCACCACACAGAGACCCATAGACTCACACAGAGACCCATAGACTCACCACAGAGACCCATAGACTCACACAGAGACCCGTCGACTCACCACACAGAGACCCATAGACTCATCACACAGAGACCCATAGACTCACCACACAGAGACCCATAGACTCATCACACAGAGACCCATAGACTCACCACACAGAGACCCATAGACTCATCACACAGAGACCCATAGACTCACCACACAGAGACCCATAGACTCACCACACAGAGACCCATAGACTCACACAGAGACCCGTCGACTCACCACACAGAGACCCATAGACACACACAGAGACCCATAGACTCACCACAGAGACCCATAGACTCACACAGAGACCCGTCGACTCACCACACAGAGACCCATAGACTCACACAGAGACCCATAGACTCACCACACAGAGACCCATAGACTCACACAGAGACCCGTCGACTCACCACACAGAGACCCATAGACTCACCACACAGAGACCCACAGACTCATCACACACAGACTCATAGACTCATCACACAGAGACCCATAGACTCACACAGAGACCCATAGACTCACCACACAGAGACCCATAGACTCACACAGAGACCCATAGACTCACATACACACCCATAGACTAACACACATACACAACAACTGCCATTCGCCACTAAGTGGCGGTGACATCACCACGACGCTTGTGCCAGGCCATGTGCACTTTGAGGCCACGTGAAGTTTTGAAGGCTCTCCCTGCTGACAGGAGGTCACGGGACAGACCCAGGTGCCACGGGTTGACTGTGACTGAGATGTCTGTAAGTTGCACCACCTGTGCCCCCCACTGTGCCCCCACTGTGCCAACTCGCTGCATTTTAGCCGCCCGGCGCTCCGCTCGTTGTTGTGAGCGTCGCTCCTCTGCCCTCCGTTGTTGCTGGAGGGCGACTGCCTCCAACTGCTCAGTAGCAGTGTCCTTCACAATTTTTTTGGCGTCATCTGGTCCAACACCATGTGAGACTAGGCTCTAAGGAAAGCTGTCTCGGGTGTGGACCAATCAATTTCAAGGACAGTGCACATACAATATCAGAGTTGTGTTTTTTGTTTGCATTCCGACCGCAGGTATTGTGATCTATGCAAACATGACTCCTCGTAAAAAAGGTGTCAGTTTTGTTGCCAGATAAAAGGGTTAAAACACAATTATCATATTTTTTACTGGCAAATGTGGTTCCAACGGTGTAAATGCTTCACCCGAGCTCTCGTACTCTGATGGTGCATTGTCTTTGAGTTGTGCGCCTTTTGGCGTCATCTGGTCCAACACCAAGTGAGACTAGGCTCTAAGAAAAGCTGTCTCGGGTGTGGACCAATCAACTTCAAGGACAGTGCATACAATATCAGAGTTGTGTTTTTTGTTTGCATTATGACTGCAGGTATTGTGGTCTATGCAAACATAATCCATTGTAAAAAAAGGTGTCAGTTTTGTTGCCAGATAAAAGGGTAAAACACCAATTATCATATTTTGCTACTGGAGATTCCAATGGGGTTTCATCTACTTGCTGATGTTCGACTTACGAACTTTGAGAGATACAAACAAACCTTATTCTTAGGTTTTTTCGATAAAGTCACGTAGGTAAAAAAATTAAAATTAATAAAAGTAAAATAAAAAATAAAATAAAAATCACGACGTTTCGGAGGCAACACAAGCTTCCGTCTTCAGGTGGAACCGTCACAGCACGATTGCTGTATCAAGTAAGTGAGAAATTCCAATAAAACAGTCCTTGTATATATACTGGTTGAGGGTGGGAGGAGCCAAAATAATATCCAGGGCCTACCTTGGCTCCTCCCACCCTCAACCAGTATATATACTGGTTGAGGGTGGGAGGAGCCAATATCCAGGGCCTACCTTGGCTCCTCCCACCCTCAACCAGTATATATACTGGTTGAGGGTGGGAGGAGCCAATATCCAGGGCCTACCTTGGCTCCTCCCACCCTCAACCAGTATATATACTGGTTGAGGGTGGGAGGAGCCAATATCCAGGGCCTACCTTGGCTCCTCCCACCCTCAACCAGTATATATACTGGTTGAGGGTGGGAGGAGCCAATATCCAGGGCCTACCTTGGCTCCTCCCACCCTCAACCAGTATATATACTGGTTGAGGGTGGGAGGAGCCAATATCCAGGGCCTACCTTGGCTCCTCCCACCCTCAACCAGTATATATACTGGTTGAGGGTGGGAGGAGCCAATATCCAGGGCCTACCTTGGCTCCTCCCACCCTCAACCAGTATATATACTGGTTGAGGGTGGGAGGAGCCAATGTCCAGGGCCTACCTTGGCTCCTCCCACCCTCAACCAGTATATATACTGGTTGAGGGTGGGAGGAGCCAATGTCCAGGGCCTACCTTGGCTCCTCCCACCCTCAACCAGTATATATACAAAGACTGTTTTCTTGGTATTTCTCACTTACTTGATACAGCAATCGTGCTGTGATGGTTCCACCTGAAGACGGCTGCTTGTGTTGCCTCCGAAACGTCGTGATTTTGATTTCATTTTTATTTTACTTTTATTAATTTTTATTTTTTATCTACGTGACTTTACCGAAAAAACCTAAGAATGTGAATCCTTGCAGTCACGAAAGCTTCAAATCTACAACTACGAGTGTTGTATCATCGTCGTCATCATATATACAAGGACTGTTTTATTGGTATTTCTCACTTACTTGATACAGCAAGCGTGGCTGTGACGGTTCCACCTGAAGACGGCTGCTTGTGTTGCCTCCGAAACGTCGTGATTTTTACGTTACTTTTATTAATTTCAATTTTCTAACCCACGTGACTTCACCGAAAAAACCTAAGAATGTGAATCCTTGCCGTCACCGAAAGCTTCAAATCTAGAACAAACAAACCTGCCCCCTATCTGCAGTCATCCTGTTCACACCCGACGGTCCCAATCGGTCATCCGGCGCGTTCTCGCGTTGTGCCTCTTCGTCAATGAATGTCGCTCGCTAACGGCACTTGCCCCTACAGTCCGTCAAGGCTACACGGGGGATCTTTGTGTGTCGTGCAGCTGAGAGCCACCTCGGTTAACCCACAGCAGTAGCAGCAGCAGCAGCACTTGGGTCTGTCCCGTGACCTCCTGCCGTCAGCGAGTTTTTTTTGCACCACGTGATGCCCTTGCAGTGCACCTAGCCTGGCACAACCGCTGTGGTGAATGGGGTCGTCGTCCCTAAATGACGTCACGCACCTAGGGGTGGGGTGGGGGGGTGGGGTTAGACATTTGTGACGATGTGTGACGAGGGGGGGTGGTGGGGGTTTGATAAATGTGACGTCGCATTAAAATGCGCAACTTTAAATAAATGTAGACAACACGTTCTACTTAATTAAAAAGATATTCTTAGTTTTTTCGGTAAAGTCACTTAGGTAAAAAATTAAATTAATGAAAGTAAAAAATTAAAATAAAATAAAATTAAAATTAATAAAAGTAAAATAAAAATAAAATAACGTCGTGATTTTTATTTGATTTTTATTTTACTTTTATCAATTTTAATTTTTTTACCTACGGGACTTTACCGAACAAACCTAAGAGTACGAATCCTCGCAGTCACGAAAGCTTCAAATCTAGAATTAATTAAAAAGACTTTTTAATAAATGTTTTCTCCTACAACATCAGAGTGCAGCGCCACATTAAATACGCACTGCAATAACAATAATTCTAGATTTTAAGCTTTCGTGACTGCAATGATTCATATTCTCAGGTTTTTTCGGTAAAGTCACGTGACTTTACCGAAAAAACCTGAGAATACAATGACAATAGTTTAAAGCGATTTGAAGCATGTTTTTTTTTGGGGGGGGGGGCAGATCTTTGTGACGTCATATTTGAGGGGTGGGGGGGGGGTTCTGACTTTTTGTGACGTCGTGTGACGAGGGGGGGGGGTCAAAAATCTCCAAAATCGCGTGACGTCATTTATGGCCGATCCCATTGTGTGTTCGTGTAGGGGGGGGGGGCGGTGGTGGAGCGATTTTAGTGCAGCGCTACAAAACATACAAATCCGGGGTTCGATTCGCGCTGGGACCGGTCCTGGGCCTCCTTCCCCTAGGTAGACTCGGCCTCAAATGAGCACCCGCTGCTGTGTGTGCGGTAGACATCGCCACCGGGGAGACAAAGGCGGCCGGGCGTGGTGCCGGCCACCCATCCACTTCATAGGTGCTCGCGAACGGGAGTTAACCCCCAACAGTATAAGGGGGATCTTAGTGTTAAGGCGTGTGTGTGGTCACGTGTGTGTAGTGTGTGTGTGGTGTGTGTGGTGTGTGTGTGTGGTGTGTGTGTGTGGTGTGTGTCTGTGTGTGTGGTGTGTGTGTGGGGTGTGTGTCTGTGTGTGTGTGGTGTGGTGTGTGTGGTGTGGTGTGTGTGGTGTGTGTGGTCACGTGTGTGTAGTGTGGTGTGTGTGTCTGTGTGTGTGTGGTGTGTGTGGTGTGGTGTGTGTGGTGTGTGTGGTGTGGTGTGTGTGGTCACGTGTGTGTGGTGTGTGTGTGTGTCTGTGTGTGTGTGTGGTGTGTGTGGTGTGGTGTGTGTGGTGTGTGTGGTGTGGTGTGTGTGGTCACGTGTGTGTGGTGTGTGTGTCTGTGTGTGTGTGGTGTGTGTGGTGTGTGTGTGTGGTCACGTGTGTGTGGTGTGTGTGTGTGGTGTGGTGTGTGTGGTGTGTGTGTGTGTGGTGTGTGTGTGTGGTGTGGTGTGTGTGGTGTGGTGTGTGTGTCTGTGTGTGTGTGGTGTGTGTGTGTGGTGTGGTGTGTGTGGTGTGGTGTGTGGTGTGGTGTGTGTGTCTGTGTGTGTGTGGTGTGTGTGGTGTGTGTGGTGTGGTGTGTGTGGTGTGTGTGTGTGGTGTGGTGTGTGTGGTGTGGTGTGTGTGTGTGTGGTGTGTGTGTGTGGTGTGGTGTGTGTGGTGTGGTGTGTGTGTCTGTGTGTGTGTGGTGTGTGTGTGTGGTGTGGTGTGTGTGGTGTGGTGTGTGGTGTGGTGTGTGTGTCTGTGTGTGTGTGGTGTGTGTGGTGTGTGTGGTGTGGTGTGTGTGGTGTGTGTGTGTGTGGTCACGTGTGTGTGAGGTCACGTGTGTGTGTGTGGTCACGTGTGTGTGTGTGGTCACGTGTGTGTGTGTGGTCACGTGTGTGTGGTGTGTGTGTGTGGTGTGTGTGTGTGTCTGTGAGGTCACGTGTGTGTGTGAGGTCACGTGTGTGTGTGGTCACGTGTGTGTCTGAGGTCACGTGTGTGTGTGTGGTCACGTGTGTGTGAGGTCACGTGTGTGTGTGGTCACGTGTGTGTGTGTGGTCACGTGTGTGTGTGTGGTCACGTGTGTGTGAGGTCACGTGTGTGTGTGTGGTCACGTGTGTGTGTGTGGTCACGTGTGTGTGAGGTCACGTGTGTGTGAGGTCACGTGTGTGTGTGTGGTCACGTGTGTGTGTGTGGTGTGTGTGTGTGTGGTGTGTGTGTGTGGTGTGTGTGTGTGTCTGTGAGGTCACGTGTGTGTGTGAGGTCACGTGTGTGTGTGGTCACGTGTGTGTCTGAGGTCACGTGTGTGTGTGAGGTCACGTATGGTGTGTGTGGTGTGTGTGTGTGGTGTGTGTGTGGTGTGTGTGGTGTGTGTGTGTGGTGTGTGTGTGGTGTGTGTGGTGTGTGTGTGTGGTGTGTGTGTGGTGTGTGTGGTGTGTGTGTGTGTGGTGTGTGTGTGGTGTGTGTGGGTGTGTGTGTGGTGTGTGTGTGGGGTGTATGTGTGTGCGTGTGTGTGTGTGTGTGGTGTGTGTGGGGTGTGTGTGGTGTGTGTGGTGTGTGTGAGTGTGGTGTGTGTGTGGTGTGTGTGGTGTGTGTGTGGGGTGTATGTGTGTGCGTGTGTGTGGTGTGTGTGAGTGTGGTGTGTGTGTGGTGTGTGTGTGTGTGTGTGTGTGTGTGGTGTGTGTGTGGGGTGTATGTGTGTGCGTGTGTGTGTGTGGTGTGTGTGTG